>NW_024715228.1:1702203-1719703 GCF_018991925.1 Homarus americanus
AGACCTGTATCATAACTTCTGCATCACCCTGTAGCCCGTAAGGTATTAAAGGTGGATACCGAGGTAGTAATATTAACTACCATAAACACGTTCCAATTACCGCTGGGAAGATATCTACCTTTTTTTTTGTACCGACAGATATACCGACCTTGGATTGGTTTAGTGTAATGATCTACCCTCACTAATGACTCGAAAGCATCCGGGTTGTTAAACTCCTGGGGACGGACACGCCTTCCTTTGGGTTCAGGGACAGAGTTGGTGGAGATTTCGTTAGGTTAGGTTATGTTAGGTTAGGTTAGGTTAGGTTAGGTTAGATTTGGTTAAGTTAGGTTAGGTTAGGTTATGTTAGGTTATGTTAGGTTAGGTTAGGTTAGGTTAGGTTAAGTTAGGTTAGGTTAGGTTAAAAGAGCTATTGCATTTTACTTCACTACAGAATCTTAGTGTCGTTTGCCTCACATCTGCAACAAAAGTTCTCATGACAGTTCAGTGACTCCAACCATCGCCCCGAAAAATATTAAGATTACGTTATTATTATTATTGGTGTGGCATGAAGTACGTCACGCACACCCCACACACACAGCAGGAGCGACACGGGTTGGTAACTTTCATCATCTTTTTACAATTTAACTTATTTTCCCCGAGACTGATTTCTAACGATTAAATACTCTAACCTAACCAAACCTAACGCCAACCTAACCTAACCAAACCTAACGCCAACCTAACCTAACCAAACCTAACGCCAACCTAACCTAACCAAACCTAACACCTAACCTAACCAAACCTAACCTAACCAAACCATATATCCTTGAACTAGTTATACAGATCATAAGCAACTCAACTTCGTAAAGGAAATCTCACGGACGTTTTTAGTCGATTAATGGTAACAAAACTTCCACGAAATCCAACGTAAATTGATTTCCTGAGAGGCATAAAAAGTTCTCTAATAACGGGGTAAAAATAAGGAAATAAGATAAACAAAGATAGAATGAGAGAGATAAAGAGAAAAAGCGGGAAAAGAGATATAAAGAAAATGGGGAAGAGAAAGAAATAAGAGAAAAGAGAGAGATAGATGGTAACACTTAAAGAAAATGGGGAAAATGAGAGAGAGAGAGATAGAGAGAGGGAGAGAGAGAGAGAGAGAGAGAGAGAGAGAGAGAGAGAGAGAGAGAGAGAGAGAGAGAGAAGAGGTGAAGGGTAACAAGGAGATATCAATTCACCCACACCCTTCTAAGCATGGTTATAAAAAGCGACCACACCTGTTCTAATTAATACTCACCTGTATCACCGTTAGTACACACACACACACTCACACCTCACTACCTGCACCTGCCTGTTTCATGTAGTATTCAGGTATGCTTATTATGGATTACCTGTTAATTAGATACCGAAGCATATTTCACCTGTAGATAAACCATCCTTAACGCTTACCTAACCTAACCTAACCTAAACTAAACCTAGACCTAAACCTAATCTACAGTCGCAAATAAACCAAATAAATTCCTAATCTTTTTATTAATAACTAAAACGAGTAAAAAATATAATACTATTAACCTTACACTTCACTTTTTAATTATATCCAAATTATACTAAACACTGAAAGGTAATTTATTCCTTAATTACACCTGTTGGTACACCTGGTGGTCCTCCCTATCACCCTCACTTCAGCTCACTACTTAATTACGAATAATATATCACCGGTAATTAATTCAGTAACTAATACTCTTCCATGCTAATTATCCCCAGGTGTGAGGGTGAGAAGATGAGGGAGGGAGTGGGGGAAGGTGGGAGGGTGAGGGTGGGTGGGGGTGGGTGGGGCAGGGTGAGGGTGGATGAGGAAGGGTGAGGGAGGGTGAGGGAGGGTGAGAGTGGGGAAGGAAGGGTAAAGGGAGGTTGAGGGAGGGTGAGGGAGGGTGGTGGAAGGTGAGGTGGGGAGTAAGGATGGGTGAGGGAGGGTGAGGGAGGGTGAGGAGGGTGAGGAAGGGCAAGGGAGGGTGAGGGTGGGTGAGGGTGGGGAAGGGGGTGAGAAGGGTGAGGGAGGGTGAGGGTGGGGGAGGGAGGGTGAGGGAGTGGGTGAGGGAGGGTGGGGAGGGGTGGGAGGGTGAGGTGGGGGAGGTGGGGGTAAGGGGGGTGAGGAAGGGTGAGGGAGGGGTGAGAGGAGGGTGAGTGAGGTGAGGAGGGTGGGGAGGATGAGGGTGGGAGAAGGCAGGGGTTAGAGCACTAAAATACCTATTTGACATTAGCTGTAGTTACCCTTTAAGGTTTAATCGGGGAATAATCTCTATTTGACGTCACGAACAGGGATATATGTGGGTCAGCTGAAATGTGTGTGTGTGTGTGTGTGTGTGTGTGTGTGTGTGTGTGTGTGTGGGTGTGTGTGGGTGTGTGTGTGTGTGTGTGTGTGTGTGTGTGTGTGTGTGTCGTATGAGTAAGCAGTGACCCACATGGACACAAAAACCACACACAAAAAATTAGCGTAATCCATTCTATATAGGTAATAAGAGGGCGCGACACACACACACACACACACACACACACACACACACATCAAACTGTTTACTATCCATCAGCAACAGAAATTACAAGATTTTTTTCATGTCACGTATCTGCAAACAGTCCTCGTGTGTGTGTGTGTGTGTGTGTGTGTACAAGAGGTCATAAGTGCAGTATAATGGTCACCAGTGTAGCGTGAGTTTTCTAACCACTTTAAATAATACCTAAAATAATCACCAATATTCCCCTTATTATTCACTTAACCTAAAATAAACAGTGAATTATTCTATGCATCAATATATTTATGTAAGTGTCAGGATAGACTTTATTTTGATGTTTTATTAAGAGAGAAAAGTAATCCTCGCATCTAAGGCGGTTATAGTAAGGCGTTTCAGATGCATGAAATAGCCAACACGTTAGCTATTCTTTCTGCCCAGACGCTGCTACTGACTTCTGCCCATGACACTTTCAGAGGGAAAAGTTAACACCTCGATCAGGCGTTAGCGTTCGCAGCGGGAAGAGGCGTCCGAATAGCTAACAGCCAATCAGCGAGTTTCTCCCACTGAAAATACGAGGATCATGGCCGCTTATGGAGAATATTTTGATTAATATTGAAGAGTTGGGGGCATGTGAGGCAATAAAAAACTGTGATATTATAATACTGTACAAATAAATGTATAGTATATTGGATAGGACATAAAAAAAGCGTATGGCATGAAATAATTGAACAGGATTGAGCCTAGTTGAAACCAGTTTTGGCTCCACCCAATTTTAAGTGAGCCCTGTCAGATTTCATTAGCCGTTGGTGACTATGGTGTAGTGTAACAATATTGATAATTACTCAAATATAATTAAAACTTTAATGTCATTACTCATGTGATACTTTAAAAAGTCTTACAATAAACGCCTTCAGTGTAATGTCTTCCTGTCGCCCATCACTACACGTCAACACAGGTACAAGTAACAGTAGTGAAGACGCGCTTTACGGCCTCCGAGCAGGTGACGGCCAACCAGAACGAGGATTCTCCACTGCGTCATGGTCGAAAAGAATAATAATTGGCCACATGAGGGACCATGGGACTATCGAACGACTAAAAATTCTTCAAATATTCCTCCAAAAATGATCTGAAATCTGACTTCGTGACTAACACCAAACTTGCATCCGTTTGTCTCATACACATAAATACTTAACCTGTATAAAATCATGATAATAAGATTGCATATAATATATTAACCCGAGATCTAAGCCTATGAACTGGAGATTTTAAAAGTAATAAGAAAGTTAAAACATACATAGACAGTTCATAATGACTGACTACACTCACAACACAGACGTCCAAGTAATAACTCACACACAAACAGAAGCTGGAGAGTGTTTACCAGTCATCCGATACACACACTAGAGGCAACACGACGCTCTTTTGTTTAGTCTTTGTTTACCAACACTCCCAACACGGGCACACATCATTACGGTTATCTACTGCGTGTACCGAAAATGTTGATAATGGATCTCAAATGTAAAAAGAATTAATGGGTTGTTCAGATTCTTATAAGATATTGTTTGTTATTTCACGACTTTCTGGCCTGAGGGAGACTCATGTTGCCATCTCTGAATGACGGAAGTTTGTTACCGTGACCAGGTAGATATAAAGGTCTTCTACTTAATGGTAAGAAGGTTTAAATGATGTAGATAATTAGACATTTAGATAAAAGAGTCAGAGAACGTAGATAAGACATACAGAACGCAGATAAGAGCCATGCAGAACGTAGATAGGACATGCAGAACGTAGATAGGACATACAGAACGTAGATAAGACATACAGAACGTAGATAAGACATACAGGACGTAGATAAGTCAGCACCACCTCTTACCTCGTCAGGGCGATGTTACTCAAAGCTCGTGGTCTCAGCGGATACTGAGACGTGTAGGTCGCTGACTCCTGGAGGTTCTCAGCCCTCACTCCTGGATCCTCTTCCTTCAAAAGCCCCCCTCACACTCCTCCTCCTTCAAGTCCTCTCACTCCTCCCTCAAGTCCTCCCACTCCTCCTCCTCGATTGGTCACTCTACTACAGCAACTCCGCACATGAAGAATAACAATTGGTTTAACAGGTTTGTCCTTTGGGATGAGAGACACTGGTACCGGGATGCTTCTTGTCGTACTGGCGAAGCACCTGTAGCAGTCAAACCCCGCGGGGACAGTCACAGCCTCGGGTGGTGCGTCAGCGGTATATAAATGTGTGGGCGTTGGTGCGCAGGTTCGGAGGTAACGACGGGCGCGGGGTGCCTACACCAGGAAGGAGGCGGAGACTGTTGCGCTTCAGTGAGGGAAGGGAGGCTGTGTAGGGGGAGGAGGAGGAAGGGAAGAGGGGAGGGAGGCTGTGTAGGGGGAGGAGGAGGAAGGGAAGGGGGGGTAGGGAGTTTGTCTGATGTGTAGGGAAGAGGGAGGAGAGGAAGAGGAGAGGAGTTGTTGATGTGTAGGGAGGAGGAGGAGGAGAAGAGCGGAGGAGGTTGTCCTGATGTATAGGGAAAGAGGAGGAGGGAAGAGGAGAGGGAGGTTGTCTGATGTGTAGGGAGGAGGAAGGAGGAGAAGACAAAGAGAAGAGGGTAGGAGACAGTCTGATGTGTAAGGAGGAGAAGAAGAGGAGGAGGGAGAGGAGAGGAATTATCTGATGTGTAGGGGAGGAAGAGGAGGGGAGGGAGGAGGGAAGGAGGAGGAGGAGGAGGAGATGGGAAGAAGGAAGGGACGCTGGATCAAAAGAGAACCTGTGATGTTTGGTTGAGAGTCGCGCTTCTCACTTGGGACTCGCCGGCAGGTTGAACCAGAGACAGAGTGATGAGGTACTTGAGGGGAAGAGACTTGTCTGAGGTGTAGGGAGGGAGGGAGGAGGAAGGGGAGAGGAGTGAGGAGAGGGAGGGAGTGGGGGAGAGGAGGGATGAGGAGTAGAGGGGATGGGGAGGGAGTAAGGAGGACATGAGGAGGAGGGGAGGGAGT
This sequence comes from Homarus americanus, assembly GCF_018991925.1. Classification (NCBI taxonomy): domain Eukaryota; kingdom Metazoa; phylum Arthropoda; class Malacostraca; order Decapoda; family Nephropidae; genus Homarus; species Homarus americanus. The sequence goes on from NW_024715228.1 coordinate 1,707,687, forward strand.
GGGGGAGGTGAGAGGGTAGAGGGAGTGGAGGGGAGGGGGGAGGGAGTGGGGGGTGAGGGAGTGAGGGGGGAGGGGATGGGATGAGGGAGGGGAGTGGGGGGTGAGGAGGGAGTGGGGGGTGGGGAGGGAGGGGAGGGAGGTAGATGGGATGAGGGAGGGTAGAGAGGGTGAGGAGGGAGGGGGGTGAGGAGGGAGTAGGGGGGAGAGGGAGGGGAGGCAAGAGGGTGAGGAGGGAGTAGAGGGGGTGAGGAGGGAGTAGAGGGGATGAGGAGGGAGTAGAGGGGTGTGGGGAGGGAGTGGGGATGAGGAGGGATGAGGAGAGTGGGAGTGAGGGGAGGGGAGTGAGAGGGAGGGGAGGGATGAGAGGGGAGGAGTAGAGGAGGGAGTAGAGGGGAGTGAGGAGGGAGTAAAGGGGATGAGGAGGGAGGAAGGGGATAGGAGGGTATGAGGGAGGGAGTAGATGGGATGAGGAGGAGAAAGGGGATAGGAGTGGGATGAGGAGGAGTAAAGGGGATGAGGGAGGGAGTGGGGGATGAGGAGGAGGGGAAGGGGATGGAGGAGGGATAGAGGGATGGGGAGGAGAGGAGGGGGGATAGAGGAGGGAGGGAGGGGGGAGTGTGGGGATGAGGGAGGGAGTGGGGGTGAGGAGGGAGTAGGGGAGGGGGAGGGAGTAGGGGAGATGAGGGAGGGAGTGAGGGGATGAGGAGGGAGAGAGGGAGGGAACACTTTCTCCAGTGTATCAGGGAGGGAGGGTGAGAGAGGCAGGGAGAGGGGAGGGAGAGGAATAGGATGGAAGAGAGAAAGCAGGAAGGACGGGAAGAAGGGAGAGTAGAGGAAGAGGAAGTGGAATAAAGACGAAAGAGTAGAAGGTAAAATAATAGATAAAAGGAGAGTCGAGAGAGAATGGATGATGGAAAGGAAAACATGAGACTGAGGATAGAAATGAAAGGAAAAGAAGAAACAGACGATGGAAAGACGAAAGAAGGGGAGGAAAAAATATGGAACGAGGCGATAGAGAATGGGGGAACAGCAAATGGTCCTCAGTGAGTGTAAAAAGCAGAAGCAGAGAGAGAGAGAGAGAGAGAGTCCTCCTTACAACAGCTGACGTATACAGTACCTCTTTGATCAGCCAACCACAGAAGCATATAGTTACCTGAAGGAGTTAATTACATCCTATGGACAGGTGTGTTAGAGAGCTACCCACCGAAGAGAAAGTATTAACCTCTATTGTCATATTAACCCCATTAAGTGGTCAGGTTAATTAAGTATTGATTAGAACTCAGGTGTTGTGAGTCGGCAGGTGTGAATGGGTCGGGACTTGGGAGGTGTTTTAGGGTAAGTTTAAGTCAGGGCCAAAATAACAGGTTCAGAAGGACGGGACTGTAGAAATGAGTCATCAGTTAGTACGAGTCGGCTGTAGGATAACCCAGATAATGTACCGTCAGCACTAGTGTCCCAGGAGCGGCGGACAGGTGTACCTCACTAACATAACTGTCAGAGTAATTAACTTGATCCGACGGTGTTGTCCCGCCCAGGTGACAGACTGACATAATCCCGCGTTCGTATCCTCACACGATGGCTTTACTTCGCGGGTCTATCATTTATAAATTAAATATATATTCTATCATCCTTCACCATGAAGTATATATTTATTTTTTATTTCATTAACCTCAAAATACGTTACTGTTAGCGTTCGGATTGATATAATAAACCATTTAGGTGTTTTGGAGTAAACCGAAGTTAGAGTCAAAGCAACAGTTTCGGAAGAGGGCGATGCCGTGTAGTGTAAAAGTTACGAGTTGTGACGGACGATGTCGGGCGGTCACCGTATACTAGATGCCTCCCCACCCCTCCCTACCCCACCCCACCCTACCCCACCCCACCCCACCCCGCCCCACCTCACCCCAACCTCACCCCACCCTCTGCCTCTCTTCTAAATGACCGGAACTAAGCCGTGATCTCAGCATTTTGAACTCTGGTTTCCGGTGGGTTTTCTTTCTTCTAAAAATGACGCCACATGATGAAATTTTTGTGGTAAGAAAAATGATTTACGATTGTTTGTTGTGGTTAGGTTGTGGTTGATGTTGTTGTTGTTGCTCTCTGTCTATATCCGTCTACCTGTCATTCAGCTCACCTGTCATGACCCCGCCACCACAACATAATTATCCTGTGTCAACCACCGCTATACTCTGATTCCTGGACAATGGTTAACTGCAGGTTGTGACTTTCATACTATAGTGAATGTCTGTCTTTATGTCTCTCTCCTCCTCTTCTCTCTGTGTGTCTCTCCCCTTCTCTTTTTACATCTCTATTTCTTTCTCTCTCTCCCTCTTCCCTTCCCATCCTCTCTCCACCTTTCTTTCTTCTTTTGACTTTCTCTCCCTCTCCCTCTCTCACTGAAGTAGAGATATTGAAGTAATGAAAAGAAAATAAGATTAACTACAAGAAACTCACACACACACGCACACACATACACACACACACACACACACACACACACACACACACACACACACACACACACACACACACACACACACACACACACACACACACACACACACACTCTTTGAAGCTTTGTGTCTCCTCCAAGTCTTATTTACTAAGTACACTTTTCTAACACTTTATTACATTTCTTTGTGATGGAATGATGAAACACCTGACATCATGACCTATATTCACGCAGGTTTGATTAAGTACACAGGTGTATATAGAAGGAGAGTGTAGAAAGTGTTCGTAGGTGAGTGTAGATGGCTAGGTTTATTTTCGTTTTGGGATCACCACTGTGTTTGTGTACCTCCTGTGAGTGGGTGTTGCCTCAGCTCAACACTCTGTATACTGGGTGTTGTGTTGACTGATGTTCCAACTAGGAGGAAACGTTTATGTGTTCCATCACCTGAAACATTGACTGATACTAAGCAGCTTATAACTCCCCTCCCCTCCAGACAAGGATCTTCACGGTAAGTCGATGGATTTCTAAATGAACACCATGAATCCTGTTGCCTCGGTAAGGTTAAAATGCTTCACCCGTTGTATCACATTGTCTCACACCAAAATCTTAGCGATACTTTTTATGAGTGAGTTACCTAACCTAACCTAACCTAACCTAACCTAACCTAACCTAAGCATACAACAACCAGGTCCTCATGAGGGGTCAGAGTACACCAAACTGATATCTATTGTCACGTAACTTTCTGTACTTAAGACTGCTGTTGTTCTGACATTAAACAACATCATTATAACGATTAATCTCTCAACATTAGTTTAGAATAACACAAGAGATGTTTTAATTACAGCGCTTCAGTAACTAAGGTCTTCAAGCGTTCAATATCAATCCTTCATAAATTAACAAAGTTTCAACTCTCCAGGTATGAGAGATAATAGAAGGTTAATGACCCTTACTGATTAGCTTTTCAAGGTAAACAAACATTTAATTGTACCTGGAATCAAGCTAATTAGGTTCATTATAAACACCTTCGTCCACTGACTTAACACACACACACCCACACACACACACACACCCACACACACACACACACACACACACACCACACCACACACACACACACACACACCCCACCCCACACACCCCACACACCACACACACCCACACGCACACCCACACACACTCATTAGGGACAGCGTCAATACAACACACTATATTGCACACTCGTGTGGGTCATCACAGCTGACTTACACTTGACAGTGCCGGATGACGCTACACACTGCGTCACCGCTGCTCCCTGTGTGCTATGTGACTTAGCTTCAAACTTTTTCATAAACTTTGAACATTACTGGTAGTGTCGACCCCAAGGCAGGCTCTACTCGTCCTCACCAGGAGTCAGCCAGGCGTCACACAGTGTCTCAGGAGGCAGCAGTAATGAAACAATGGTATGTGTTGACCCGGGCACCTTAATAACTTATTCAGGATCACCACGTGTTCTCTCTCTCTCTCTCTCTCTCTCTCTCTCTCTCTCTCTCTCTCTCTCTCTCTCCTGTCTCTCTTACACTTAAAATTTGTTTATTTAATTTTTTTATGTTTTTTTATGATAATTATTATTGCATTCGGGGTTTAATTCATATTATTTTCACTCCTGTGTGTGTGTGTGTGTGTGTATGTATGTATGTATGTATGTGTGTGTGTGTGTATAATATGTAATACTATTGGTATATGTCTAATATTCAATATTGACCAGTAATAATATCCAATAATATAATATATTCTTCAATGAGTTTCGAAACCTCCATTATTTTATTATTACACATACACACAATAGTAGTATAGATCAGCGAATATCACAGTTTAACAGATATAACCTTGTCATGTAATGGTCATGACTCACACACACACACCTGTCCCCGCCATCACTCTAACTGGATCAGAATTATGAGCCAGAAAAAAAATAAATGAAGGTAATTACGTGCGTGTAGCAGCGGCTGTGTTGACGACTAACCTACATCGACTCTGATATTTGTTAGTAAGGTGTGCAAGGCAGCGGATGTGTGTGTGTGTGATATACCAGCCAACCAGCCTGGCTGTGTAATATGTATGTGTGTGGCTATGTATATGTAACAACCAGCAATAATATTAACAATATTATTTCCTTCAACCATTGTATGTAATGACAATGACCAATAGCTAATGTACAGCAATATAACAACAATATATATGGCAGCCAGCCAGCCCAGCCTGCTTAGCTATTATATATGTATATATGCATATATATGTGTGCATATATATGTATGTGGCAACATATATATATATATGTAACAACCAGCTATATACTGCCTGTGTGTGTGTGTGTGTGTGTGTGTGTGTGTGTGTGTGTGTGTGTGTGTGTGTGTGTGTGTGTGTATGTGTGTGTGTGTGTGTGTTATTCAGTCAATATTTCATAACCAAACATTACCTCAAGTTATCATAATTAACAACAAACTCACCTGACAAACTTATTCACAAAAACACACACACATACACATGACACACCAGTACACACACACACACACACACACACACACTTACATCACTAGTTACGAAGATACATGAATCCCTTGAACGAGATTGACACATATACATACAGACTGAAGATCTATTTTACGTATTATATTTATGTGTCTATTAATATTTATAATAGACGAGCAGCGAGAAGGTACGCGCTTGAACCCGAATCAATAGAGAAGATACATTATTCTGTCCATAAATGCTTCGGATTGACGAGTCTGAATCTCGGGGTTATTGGTTCATGGAGAAGAGGCGACGGGACTTTCGTTTAGGGGAAGGGGAAGAAAGGAGAGGGGGGGTGGAGGAGAAGAGGGTGGGGGGTGGAGGGTAACCGTGGTGGAAGGATATTTCTACAGTTTTCGAATCGGTGGACGAGGGGCACAATTATGATGTGGTATATCTCGACTTTAGCAAAGCCTTCGACAGAGTTCCCCACGAAAGACTAATAAGAAAGGTAGAAGCACATGGCATTAAAGGTAATATTCTAAAATGGATTAGGGCGTGGTTATAGGACAGGAAACAGCGAGTGAGCATCAACGGCACTAAATCCCATTGGAGCAACGTCACTAGTGGAGTTCCCCAAGGCTCAATACTTGGACTATTATTATTTATTATATACATAAACGACATAGATATCAGCATAGACAGCAACATAAGTAAATTTGCTGATGACACTAAAATAGGACGTGTAATTAAATCTGACGAGGACTCCGCAAAACTACAAGAAGATCTAAAAAAAATTTTCGAATGGTCGGAAAAATGGCAGTACTCAGTATAGGAGACGTAAACAGGGAAACCAGTTACCAGATGAACAACGATGTCATTGAGAAATCCTACTGCGAGAGAGATTTAGGAGTAATGATAAGTAGGAATCTTAAGCCAAGTAAACAATGTGTTTTTGCTCGTGACAAGGCTAATAAAGTACTTGGGTTCATACAAAGGAGTGTTAGTTACAAGACTAGCGAGGTCATCTTAAGATTATATCTTGCGCTTGTGAGACCACACCTGGATTACGCAGTTCAGTTCTGGTCACCGTATTACAGAATGGACATAGAATCCTTGGAAAGAATCCAGAGGAGAATGACAAGACTAATCCCGGGCATTAGGAACCTTGAGTACAGAGACAGGTTAAAGCATCTTAATTTGCACTCCCTCGAGAGACGTAGAGCGAGGGGCGACCTGATAGAGGTGTATAAGTGGAAGGCAGGGCTAAACAAAGGGGACATTACAAAGGTACTCAAACTATCCAACCAGGAGGGAACTCGTAACAATGGTTTTAAATTAGACAAATTTAGATTTAGGCGTGAAATAGGTAAACACTGGTTTGGAAATAGAGTAGTGGATGAATGGAACAAGTTACCAAATATCATCATTAACTCGAATACGCTGGATAGCTTCAAACACAAGTTGGATGGATATATGAGCAATAGGGGTTGGGTGTAAACGGGATTGCCCAGTATGGGCCAATAGGCCCGCTGCAGTTTCCTTCATTCTTATGTTCTTATGTTATCGTCCGTCAAGATGAGGGTGGGGGGGGATCCAGGTTCGATCTCTCTACTGTGAAGCATTCGTTCACAGAGACATGGGCATGACTGTACACAGGACATGAACCGTGTAAATATTATACGTTTTTAGGGTCAATTGCGACAAAGTGTGAGTTTCAGTATATATCTGACCTTATTTTTCATACAATTCGAACTGATAGTCACACAGGAGAAATTATTTAGATAAACATAATACAATTTCAACGTCATTCGAGTCAAATGTTAAAACTAGACCACGAACTGTAGCCTTGATTTGTAAATATGATACTGGTGATGTTGGAGTCTGTTACCATGGCAACACTTGGAGACTGTATCTATGGCAACACTTGGAGACTGTAACTATGGCAACACTTACTCCATTTGCCGCTATTTGCAATGAAAGTTTATCATGTGGACCTTCAAAAGTTGATAATGATTAACAGGTTTAGGGCGAGTGTACGAATACGTTCTTGAGTTACTTAGGAGAACAGACAGACACACAGACAGACAGACAGAGACAGACAGACACACAGACAGACAGACAGAGACAGACAGACACACAGACATACAGACAGAGACAGACAAACTGACAGACAGACAGAGACAGACAGAAACACAGCCAGACAGGACTTTAAATAATCCTCTACCTCGCAGTTATGAGCAGGAGAATTATTAGTTTTATCCGCAAAAACCTAACCTAACCTAACTTAACCTAACCTAACCTAGCCTAACCTAACCTAACCTAACTTAACCTAACCTAACCTAACCTAACCTAACCTAACCTCACCTAAGCCCCGACATAGATATAACCTCATAGGTGAGTGGTGGACGTGTCGTAAACATGAAGGCAGGGATGTTTACCTATAAAGACCGATGGGCGTGGGCGTGTAGAGTGTTGGGCGTGAGCGTGTAGAGTGTTGGGCGTGAGCGTGTATGGCCTGTGAAAAAAACAACGTGTGACCTTTAACACTGAGAGTTGTGGAGGCTGAGACAAGGTCACGTCCCTGCCTCGTTATGTGAGAGAGAGAGAGAGAGAGAGAGAGAGAGAGAGAGAGAGAGAGAGAGAGAGAGAGAGAGAGAGAGAGAGAGAGAGAGAGCATCATATATGCCAACATACTGCTACATGAGCACACACACACACACACACACACACACACACACACACACACACACACACACACACACACACACACACACACACACACACATACACACACACACACACCAATACCCAGCCTAATCTGTGAAAGTTTTGTGTTTGACTGGGCTTATGCTGATATTGCAGGAGTCGTAGACCCTCAGCAATTTGGCAACATGAAAACTTCCTCCACCACTCACTGTCTTGCCAGCTTTCTCGATTACATATACCGCCATCTCGAGAAACGAAAAACGTCTGTAGCTGTCGCCTTCATTGATTTCACTAAAGCGTTCGACCTAGTCGACCACAATATAATCATAAACAAAGCTATTGACCTCGGGCTTCGGAGAAGTCTCATACCATAGCTTACAGACTTCCTCAGTGACCGACGCCAAGCTGTACGCTTCCGAGGGGCTGTCTCCACCTTTCAGTCACTCACCTGTGGCGTCCCCCAAGGCACCAAGATGGGACCACTCTGCTTCCTTATGCTCATCAATGATGCCCTAAGAGAAGCCCCTGCTCGCTGGAAATATGTCGACGACTCCACCATTGGGATCAGCGTCAACAATTCCGCTCCCAACTATACCGCCCTTCAGGATTTATTGAACAGTCTCCAAAACTGGGCCACCAACAACCATGTCACCATCAACCATACCAAGACAATGGTTATGCACATCACCCTCTCCTCCGACATTGTCCCACCTCCTTCCATTACCCTAGGTCCGAACACACTCCAGGTTGTAGATTCCACGAAGCTCCTCGGCGTCACCATAGACAACAAACTAAATTGGAAACCACACGTCAGTGAAGTTGTCAAATCCTCCAGTTTCCGTCTCCACCTCCTCCGCCGACTCAAGTCCCTCGGAGTTCCTGCACCCGAGCTCCTCAGTGTTTACACAACATTCATACTTCCCAAGCTCACCTATGCCTCCCCTACCTGGTCTTCCTCCCTAAATGCCACACAACGTAAACACCTAGAAAAAGTACAAAAGAGGGCATGCAAGATTATTCTCTCCCTTTCCTACTCCACATATCAAGAAGCGCTCAACACACTGACCCTTTCGACTCTCACTGACCATCACCACGACCTCATCTGCAAATTTGGTAGAAGCTTCTACACCATCCCCGACACCGGCCCCTACTACACCTGGGAGATCCCCTGTCCGAGAATTGCTGTTCGACACCACAACCGCATCCAGCCCATACGTGCACGAACTGATCGCTATAGAACAGCCCAGTCCCAACCATTGTAAAAGTATCAATAACATGTAATAAATCGGTGTATTCACTCCCCAGTAGCACTGCTCCTACATATCACTATGTTGAAATAGGCATGTTTTTGAGCTGATCCCCATCTAAATTTACTATATATGCTTATTTGTGTCACTTATGTCACTTGTATATTATTTGTAATTCGTAACCCATTCCCCAAATATGTAACTGTATATTTTCAGCCTTCTACAGCTGCCAAACTCTTTCAATAAACCGTTAGTATTATTGTGTATTATTTACACACACACACTAGAATAAGATTAACTGTAATGCTAATAATACTACTACTACTAATAATGTGAATGTGCTCTCTACTCACTTCCTTTCCTCTTCCTCCTCCTCAAATTTCTTCAATTCATTTCTCTATATATTTCTCTTCATATAAACACCGACTTATATATAAAAACTCACACCTGTGCTATAAATCTTCGCTATTAGATCTTCCAAATAACTTCTAGTTGTGTTCTTTCCTTACCACAAGAACTAGGCACGAGTCCCAATGTCAAAGACAGACACAAAAACCTCCATCATTATCAACAAGATCTGCAATCCCGGGTAATATATTCCCTCCAGAAAAAGCAGAGCGAAGATTAATAAATATGAGGGTAGAATTATAATAACCTTCAACAATCGCTACAGAATGATGGGCGTATCCGAACCAGCCGAGCTAAGTTTACCGAGGCGATCCACCCAAAGCTGAGCTATGTCACACTGGCATTGAATCACATCCACTAAAAAATGGGGTCAGGATACTCAATTTCCTTTTCCCTCCTACAGGATCTCACCACGCCCCTCCCACATACACACACACACACACACACACACTAGAACGGTCATGTCACCGCCAGAAACAGCTTCCGACCGTCGTTATTACCGCCCTCTTCTGTGGAATGAAGGCATGACACATCAAATCTGAGCTAATTATTCACAGGCGGATTTACAGTCCATGATCCCGATATAGAAAATGGTAGGTGTTGGAGGGCTAACTGAGCTAACACTGTGCCCCACTGCCTTGATCATGAAGGTGAAAGTTTTGCCGCTGATGTGCTGTACTTTATATAATTTTTTACACCTTGCATGACTCCCTTACGTAAATAAATATCAGGATAAACACAGCGCAAACAAAAGACGATTGAGAGAACACGATTGAACGATACACAATGGTATCTTGATCTTGTGGAAGACGGTGAGGGTCAAGGTGATATTCTCATGCCTCAGATATTTTAGTCAGGTTCCTCCTTCAGTGCTATTGTCTGTGTTATTGTTTTTATTACTGACGTCATAAAGTGTGGCTGAAAGACTATCTCAAGGGCATCTTCCTCCCTCTTTTTTCCTCCTATAGTGACGTGAGGGAGGGGTGAGGGGGAGGGGGTGAGGGAGAGGGGGTGAGGGGGAACGGTGAGAGAAGGGTGGGACAATGAGAGATGTCTTGTTGTGCGACAGACGTGTGAGGGTCTTGTTGACACCATACCAGGAAACGAAAACACAAGGTGAGTGGAGACGTGTTGGGTCGAAGAGGTGCTCAGTCAGTGTGAATGTTTGTTTTCAAGGCCACACATAACAAACACTATAGCAAAAGCGCACACACACACACACACACACACACACACACACATACACATATATCTTGTCGCTTATAATCCGGGGTTCTGTTGGGTCCGGAGTCCCCTTAAGTTCAGGGTTCTTTCAGGTTAGTTGTGAGAAGAGAAGGCGTGAGGAGAGTAGGTAGACGTGAGGAGAGTAGGTAGACGTGAGGAGAGCAGAAGAAAGTGAGCGTGAGGAGAGAGTAATAATAGCCTCAACATCTCATAGCAACATACTAGTCAATTCACACTATAAATAACACAGTCTCCCTTACGTCACAGCTATGAATTTTTCTATGAATGAGTAAACACGTGGAAAAGCCTATAAGACACAGATAAGAAAAACCCCCGATAAAACAGAATAAACAGAGGAATAAAAGAAACATAAGAGAGAGGATAAGAATAAGTTGATACAAGATTATAAATGAAGAGAGATGGACGAAAGAAATGAATAAGAATACTGAGAATGAAGGACAAAACAAGAGGATATCAACACAGGAATGAAAGACAAGATAAAAAGGTGAATAAAGACGAAGAAGAAGATTAGAGGTTGAAAAAGATGATGATAAAAGGTTGGTAAACAAGGATGATAAAGAAACAAACAAAGAATCAAGCATAGAGTAAAACAAAGAGAGGAGGGACAGAAAGAAAAGAATAACATAGAAAAAACAGATAAACAATAGGTAATGAAAAAGCAGAAAATAACAAGGGAGATGAATTAGGAGGCATTGAAAAGGAAGGAAGGAAGGAAGGAAGGAAGGAAGGGGAGGAGTGACGGAAGGGTGACGGAAAGGACATGGGATGGAACGGATGGGCGAGGAGAGGAAAAGAGAGGAGAGGAGAGGCGGGTGAACTAAGTAACCCGGGAAGTGAGAAAACAAAGGACAACTAGCCTTGTCTTCCTCCCTCACTCCCTTCCTCTCTCTCTCCCTCCCTCGGTGTCCCATGCCAGTAATTATGTAGTCATTACCTCTATTACTCTTAATTATCATCATCCGTGTTATGAGGTCCTCTGGTAATGGAGTTTGTGTCGCCCCTGTCCATCCCGGTCGTGATTTATAGCCAGACGGTGAGGGGGAGTCTGGCGGGATGGTCGAGCTGGTGTGGCGATATTTGTGGCGCTTTCTAGCCAATTTTCGCTGATTTTTTTCCCCTCCCTCAGGTGTTATATATGTGTGTGTGTGTGTGTGTGTGTGTGTGTGTGTGTGTGTGTGTGCGTGCGTGCGTGTGAGTGTGTGTGTCTGTGTGTGTGTCTGTGTGTCTAGGGTCACTACTACAGTTAGTCGTACTAGTTAGTGGTCGTGATAGTGCTAGTTAGTCAGTATTAAATCCAAGCTTAACAAAAGACAAAGAAATAAATATTCACCTGAGTCAAGAGATTAAGAGGATTTACCTGTCTAATAACCTAAATATAAATCCCACCAAACATTTATTTCCCTGAGCCACCACCACCACCACTCACCACCACCACCACCACCACCACCACCACCACCACCACCACC
>NW_024715228.1:1724703-1759703 GCF_018991925.1 Homarus americanus
AACTGATGACAAAGAATTGTGTTGGTTAAGGGCAGTGACAAAGTGTGTTAGTTAAGGAGCATTGACAAAGGGGTGTGTTAGTTAAGAGCAGTGACAAAGGGTGTGTTAGTTAAGGAGCGTGACAAAGGGGTGTGTTAGTTAAGAACTTGACAAAAGTGATTGTGTTAGTTAAGAACGGTGACAAGGGTGTGTTAGTTAAGGGCGACAAGGGGTGTGTTGGTTAAGACGGTGACAAAGGGTGTGTTAGTTAAGGGCGGTGACAAGGGAGTGTTAGTTAAAATTTGATGACAAAGTGGTGTGTTAGTTAAGGGCAGTGACCTGAAGACATTGAACAAGAGCAGTGACAAAGGGTGTGTGTTAGTTAGGGCAGTGACAAGGGTGTTAGCTAAGAGCAGTGACAAAGGTGTGTTAGTTAGGAGCATTGGCAAAATTGTCGACGAATTGAAACAGTGACAAAATTATTGATAGTTAAGAGCAGTGACAAAGGGTGTTAGTTAAGAACGATGACAAAGTGACATGTTAGTTAAGAACCCCGTGGCAAGGGTGTATGTTAGTTAAGAGACGGGCATAAAAAGGAGGTGTTAGTTAAGAACTGAAGTGACAAAGTGGTGTGTTAGTTAAGGGCGATGACAAAGGGTGTGTTGGTCAAGCGGTGACAAAGGGATTATAATGCAATTAAGGCAGTGACAAGGGGAGTGTTAGCTAAGACATTGACAAAGGGATGTGTTAGTTAAGGGCAGTGACAAGGGAATTGTGTTAGTTAAAACAGTGACAAAGGGGTGTATTGATTAAAACAGTAGCCAAAGGGTGTTGAATTAAGGAGCAGTGACAAAGGGGTGTGTTAGTTAAAACAGTGACAAGGGGTGTTAGTTAAGGGGACAGTGACAAAGGGTGTATGTTAGCTAGAGCAGTGACGAAAGTGTGTTAATTGAAACAGTGACATAGGGGTGTGTTAGTTAAGAGCAGTGACAAAGGGGTGTTAGTTAAGGGCAGTGACAAAGGGGTGTGTTAGCTAAGGGCAGTGACGAAGGGGTGTTAAAGACAGTGACAGTCAATTTAACCCGTTTAGAGTCAATTTACACGTATTATACCCAAATTTACACGTATTATACCCAATTTACACGTATTAAGACCCAATTTACACGTATTTTGACCCAATTTACAAACAGTTTATCCTCCTATTACCCGACAGCACCAAGGCTCTATGAAGGTGAGTCTAGGTGCGTGAGCTGGGGGAAGAGGCTCTGCATTTCCCAGACTCTTGAAGTTAAGGATTATGGGAACAAACAGTGGTCGTAGATTCCCAATAAACTCAATTTGTCTGAGTATTTGTGGCAGTGGTGTATACTTGAGGTGCCTTACAGGTTGCCAGGGAGGAGGAGGTTGCCATAAGGTAGAAGGGTTGCCATCGGGTGGAATATGTGTGTCTGTGTGTGTGTTTAAAAAGCCTCATCAGGACTTATGGTCTTGTTGTGGTTTCGTTAAGTCTCATCTTGATTCACTTAACGTCCCAAAGATGGCGACTAAAACAAAACGGTGACGTCGTGGTCTTTAGGGTGACGTCATATTAGTGTTCGGTTGACGTCATAGTAGTAGTGACGTCAGTGTTTGAGAGTGACGTCATAGTGTTTATGGTGACGTAATAGTGTTTTGGGTGATGTCATAGTAGTAGTGGTTGTAATTTTTATTTGCCTCCACAGTAATTAACTCACAGGTACTGATGAGGTGAGGAGACAATAATAATAATAATATACCTATATATATAACACCTATTTCTCTAATAATAATCAACAAGTTTCCTAATGAGACTTTGATTCATTAGTCTTTCGCTGATATTATTTATACAGTAATTAGTCAAGTATTATTGGTTCTGAGTATTATAGTGTTATAATGAGACCTCTTTATAACGGACTATACTGTATGGAGTGGAAATTCTGTTATATCGAGGGTCCATTAGATGAGAATCCCTCCAACTAACGGAATATGGAGAAAAGTTCGTTTTATGGAGGTTTCACTATATTTGACCTATTTTTCTCTCCTCAATAACATTCTACTGTACACTATTTTCCCAGATGTTAACTGACACACACACACACACACACACACACATACACACCCACATACATATACTGTACATACATACATACATACGCACGCACACACACACATACATATATACATGCACACATACATACATACATACACCGTTTCAATATACACTACACCGCCATGTAAGCGTCAAGGTATTGAAGCATCAGCTGTTAACCTTTTATTAATTCATGGCCACCGTCATTCATGCCACACAGGTCAGAGGTCACCAGCAGGTCATGTAGGTGGGTGAGAAGGAGAGATATTGCTTTAACCTGTCAATGTTTTTGTTTTTGTTGCTGCAGATACGGTAGTGAGAACGATCACACACACACACACACACACACACACACACACACACACACACACACACACAGTCGTTCATGCTGGGGACTTAAGGTAAAGACAAGAGGAAGGGAGATATATTCCTCCTTGGTGTGAGGCAATATGACACAATGGACGAAGGATTTTGATAACCCTACCGAGACAACAGGAGTCATAGTGTTCATATTGGAATCGACTAACTGTGAGGCTACTTTTTGTTGACCTAACTTAGGATTCATAGTTAGCTAGAGGGGTTAATTTGAGACAGTGGGATAATATTTTTTTTTGTTCCTATTTCTTCTCTTATCGCTTTTATTCCTCTCGTTTGTTCCTACTTTATCCACTTTTTTGTTCCTACTCTCTCATCTATTTTCTTTCACTTTTTCACAGCCACTTCTCTTATCTCTTGTCCATCCTACTGGTCGCCGGCAGCTGTCAGCTTACTGGTGGTCTGAGGTGATTAGAAGGGACTCCTCTCTCTCTCTCTCTCTCTCTCTCTCTCTCTCTCTCTCTCTCTCTCTCTCTCTCTCTATCTCACTTCTCCCCTCCTCTCACTCCCATCTTCTCTCTCTCACAATCCCCCTGTCTCTACCTCCGTCAGCAGATGTGTAAGTCAGCAAGTTTATGTGTCAGGAGGTGTGTATGTCAGCAGGTGTCTCGTCGTCAGTCAGGGATGTCAGGATATGTTGTGATACGTAAGGTGATCCAAGAGGATTTACTCCCTACCTCACTCACCTCATCACGAGATATACTCTTCTTTTTCTTCTTCTCCTTTTTCTTCTTTTTGTTCTTCTTCCTTTTATTCTTCTTCTTTTTGCTCTTCTTCCTCTTGTTCTTCTTTTTGTTCTTCTTCCTCTTGTTCTTCTTTTTGTTCTTCTTCCTCTTGTTCTTCTTCCTCTTGTTCTTCTTCCTCTTGTTCTTCTTCCTCTTGTTCTTCTTCCTCTTGTTCTTCTTCCTCTTGTTCTTCTTCCTCTTGTTCTTATTCTTCTTGTTCTTCTTCCTCTTGTTCTTCTTCCTCTTGTTCTTCTTCTCTTGTTCTTCTAACTATCTTGTTTCTTCTTCCTCTTGTTCTTCTTCCTCGTTGTTCTTCTTCCTCTTGTTCTTCTTCCTCTTGTTCTTCTTCCTCTTGTTCTTCTTCTTCTTGTTCTTCTTCCTCTTGTTCTTCTTCCTCTTGTTCTTCTTCCTCTTGTTCTTCTTCCTCTTGTTCTTCTTCCTCTTCTTCTTGTCCTCCTCCTCCTTTCTTTTTCTTCTCTTTCTTCTTCCTCCACTTCGTGTTCTTCTTTTTCTTCCTCTTCCTTGAGTACGTTGTAAACCCCTTGAGTACAATGTAAACCCATGATTACAATATAAACACCTTGAGTACAATGTAAACCCCTTGAGTACAATATAACAGGAGTAGTACACAACAGGTGAACCTCCGTTAATAATTATACTTCATGATGATAATTTAAATAATTCCTATAATTCCCTCCTCTCACCCGGTGTCTAATTATTAACTCACAAATAAATAGAATTAATCCCGTGGAATAATCGCCGTAACTAGTATTAATAACTCAAATAGCAGACTAAATAGCTCTTGATGCATCGAGATTGAGAGTAAATTGGAGAAACGTTCAGAGGGAAGAAGAAAATTTAGACCCTGAATTAAAATTAGAATCTAATTTGTAGTCTTTGTCTGAATGAGTTATATACGTCGCTGAGGTAAATATTTAGAGTGTTATTCTTTTCTCTTTGTCAGAATTGAGTTTGTTTATTTATTTTTTACAATAGGAGTTACTAAAACGAGAAATACATTATGTGATTTGTGTTTATTTACTTTGAACGAGTGTATACAGTTAACGTGTATATATATATTTTAGTATTAGTTTCATAGTTACTGTAGGTGATGGGAAACAATATTTATTGGATTGTAATATATTCTTTCTCAGTGAGGTATTAATGTATCTTTCTCATTACAGGAGGAGGTGAGGAATGTGTCGGAGAGTATATACAGTTACTAAGACACACTTGACCTGAAGGAACCTATTGACTTCTAAGGATCTCTCAGAGGGACGTTGTAACAGACGGAAGTAACCAATACAAGTTGAAGTCACTACCTTATAACCAATGAGGATATATTTTACTCTTTGTGGCCGGATGGAAGAGCAAAGATAGCCGGATACGTAGAACCAGTGACGTGAGTGATAAGACCTGGCAGGAAAGTGGACCAGTGACGTGTTTAAAGTGATCATAAAGGCATTGATACTCCCTGATGTAGTCACGTCATCAAGGGTTCCAATACTCTTGTTATTCATTACGGTCTTTTTTTTATATTTCAACTCCGGCAACTGACTAAACTATAGAGTTGTATAAATTCCATAAAGAATTTTCATGCTCATAAAAATAAAAGAACATCACATCCGGCGGCGAGTTTGAAACAAAAGACTATCTAATGGTTCGTAGATGTTATACTTTTATTAGAACAGAAGCAGGAGAGTGTTGTTAATAATTCTGTTGATTATTCTTAGCCTTGGAACTGCTTAAGACTTTGTTTATAAGACAGTAAGTATCTCTAGCTTGGTTGTGCTGCCAGAACAACAACAATAACAAAAAGCAATGAGACGTAAATTAATCAACATGGCTTTTAACCTCAGCAAAAACTTCGATCACGAGACCGAGGAAACATTCTCGTCTTTCCGCGAGGACGAGCCGGCCCAGGACTCGGCCCTCCTTAAGACGTCCCTGGAAAGTCCCTACGCTGAGGGCCAGGACCTGGCCTCGACCATACGCTTCTTGGCTTCGCGGGGTGGCATGGATGAACCAGTCCTCCAGATGGACATTCTCGAGGACAATGTCAACGAGACGCTGCTCAATGTTTCGTCGGGGCCGTACAACGAGACCAAAGACGTGCTGGAGGGCCTGGTGAAGATGCCCCCGGAGATGTTGTTCAACTCGTCCCACGTCATCACCATCAGCGCCTACTCCTGCCTCATGGTCCTCTCCGCCCTCGGCAACATCTCAGTCCTCAGGTCCATCGCTGGGTGAGTCTTAAGCGTCTCTACGAGTAACAGTGATGCCTGGTTGAGTCTATGGCCTGAGTCAGTGGTTACAGTGATGCGTGGTTGAGTCTATGGCCTGAGTCAGTGGTTACAGTGATGCCTGGTTGAGTCTATGGCCTGAGTCAGTGGTTACAGTGATGCCTGGTTGAGTCTATGGCCTGAGTCAGTGGTTACAGTGATGCCTGGTTGAGTCTATGGCCCGAGTCAGTGGTTACAGTGATGCCTGGTTGAGTCTATGGCCCGAGTCAGTGGTTACAGTGATGCCTGGTTGAGTCTATGTTGAGTCAGTGGTTCAGTGATGCCTGGTTGAGTCTATGGCCCGAGTCAGTGGTTACAGTGATGGTTGAGTCTATGGCTGGCTGAGTCTATGGCCTGAGTCAGTGAGTTAGTGATGCAGTCTATGGCCTGGAAGTGATGCAGTCTATGGGAGTTGGTTACAGTGATGCCTGGTTGAGTCTATGGCCCGAGTCGAGTGGTTTACAGTGATGCCTGGTTGAGTCTATGGCCTGGAGTCAGTGGTTACAGTGATGCCTGGTTGAGTCTATGGCCGAGTCAGTGGTTACAGTCAGTGGCCCGAGTCAGTGGTTACAGTGATGCCTGGTTGAGTCTATGGCCCGAGTCAGTGGTTACAGTGATGCCTGGTTGAGTCTATGGCCCGAGTCAGTGGTTACAGTGATGCCTGGTTGAGTCTATGGCCCGAGTCAGTGGTTACAGTGATGCCTGGTTGAGTCTATGGCCTGAGTCAGTGGTTACAGTGATGCCTGGTTGAGTCTATACGAGTCATTGGGTAACAGGGTGCATGGTGTGGATGAGTCTCAGGGAAGAGTCTGAGAGATTGAGTCTATTCTGTGATTTTTATAGTTAAGTCCATCTGGTATATTCATTTCAGAATCTATGAGTCACATTATATAACTGAGTAGATTAGGAGAGTTCTATAGCTGACTCTACAAGGAGGCTTTCCAAGTCTACAGGTAGGGGTGGGGGGAGGAGGGAAGGGAGAGAGGGGAGTAATGGAAGGGGAGGATGGAGAGGGAGGGGGAAGGGGAAGGGAAGGGGGGAAGAGGGAAGGAGGGAAACTACGATGGGGTATAAAAGGATAAATCCAAATAATATCGTCCTAATAAGGTAGCTGACCCTCACTCAAGGATGACCTCACCAACAACATCTCCTCAAGTAGGTCGCTAAGTGTCTCATCATATAGACTGTGTTTGCCTCCGAGACGCTCATTACCCCTCAGCTGTTCGATTCCTTGACCCCCTCACGGTCATGGTTTCATACTGAGTCGACCACATACTGAATTATTTGTACAGTCTACCCACAAAAGTCCTATCGCCTCTCCTCCTGAACCACGAACCCCGGGATTCAGATTCACGAACCCAAAGCAGTAGATAGTGATGTATTAGTCTATCCATAAATGTTTCGGGTTCACGACTCTGAATCTCGGGGTTCGTGGTTCAGGAGGAGAGGCGGCGGGAGTTCTTGTGGGTGAGTGTACATTACATTCCCTGGTGGTGTCTGGGTGTGTGAATGTCTCTATTGTGTTCCTGTGATAAACACCTGTGAACCGATACACCTGGAGTAGAGGATAAGACTCATGTAAGGTAATAATATTTCACACAACACAAGCATAACATTCAACATACCGTACACACACACACACACACACACACACACACATAACTTCTCCACAATGCACAAATGGAAGACTGAACACATTATGACTTTACTCTTCCTTCATTTGTGTCAAGCGTCTGGGAACAGTTAGGAAGTTTTCCAATCTGTCTCCTCAAGTGGGGACTATATAGCTACTTGAAGACAGAAGTTAGTGGGGTCGTCACAACAGAGTATAAACTTCCTGTATCGCAAGACAGAGACACTGAACTTCTGACGGGGGGTTACTGGGGGTCCGGGTACTTCTCTTGGGGTGGTGTTATCTCCTCTTAACACCTTCTGCTGTAGCCTCTCTAGATCCCCGAGTCGTAATGAATCTGACTAAATCTTGGTGTAGTGATCGAGTCTGTCTGTCTGTCTTTCTGTCTGTCTGTTTGTTTGTTTGTTGGTAGTCTGGCCTCCACACTGTACTGTTTTAATTAATATCATATATGGGTCAAAATCCACTAAAATACGCACAGTTTTCATCCCATCGTTACTAACACATTAACAGCTCGTTGGTCACAGTCGAGAAATTACTCTACACAATTTTGATGGACATGGTTGAGAGGTCCTTCCCTACTCCCACACCCTACACCCCTCCCTCACACCCCTCCCCTTCCCACACACCCCCCACACCCCAATGATATTAACACTCACAGTAGTCAATATTTAACACATATACAGTATCACTTATTATATATTATCATTATTAACATCATTATTATTACTATACACTCAGGTACACTTGATTAATTTTCGTATTGTAAAATATATCCTTTTACTTCATCTAGGATAAAAGGTTACGGACGTGAATCAAAGTTTATGGACGTGAATAAAAGCTTACGGACGTGAATCAAAGTTTACGGACGTGAATAAAAGCTTACGGACGTGAATAAAAGCTTACGGACGTGAATAAAAGGTTACGGACGCGATTAAAAGCTTACGGACGTGAATCAAAGCTTATGGACGAGAATAAAAGCTTACGGACGTGAATAAAAGCTTACGGACGTGATTCTGGACCCAGTTTCTGCAAATGGTAAATGAAAGAAATATATTTATTATCGTAGCTTGACCAATTCCAGGTTATTTCAATATCTCTTGTTGGAAATATATATAAAAAAGCTTACTGATGAGTTACATTTCTATATTAAATTTATTTCTTTGAAGTTTATTTGTAAAAGGACTTAATGGAAATGTTTGTATGTCCATAACATAAATCATTTTAACAACGAATTAATCTGAGGACTAGACATTTCAGCTTATTTCACCTGATGATTAAACACCTGTACGCTAATTGGATGGGTATAAGGTGAGATTGGGGTTAGGTTAGGTTAGGTCGTATTAGGTTAGAGTATAGAGTCGTGAGAAATAGGTAAAGGTGCATGTGCGTGTAGTATGTATGTCTGTCTGTGTATGTGTGGCGGCAAAAGACCCTCCTCCCTATAGTCCAGTGTTGATGGGAACAGTATTGACACAGGGAATGGGGAGGGGAGCACAGGGAGTGGGGATGGGAGCACAGGG
The DNA here is from genome assembly GCF_018991925.1 of Homarus americanus. Classification (NCBI taxonomy): domain Eukaryota; kingdom Metazoa; phylum Arthropoda; class Malacostraca; order Decapoda; family Nephropidae; genus Homarus; species Homarus americanus. Next base: position 1,733,328 of record NW_024715228.1, read on the forward strand.
AGTGGGGAGGGGAGCACAGGGAGTGGGATGGGAGCACAGGGAGTGGGGAGGCGATCACAGGGAATGGGAAAGGGAGCGAATTGTGATACATTGAATCTCTGAATTAAAACACGCATGAGGAGGAGGAGGAGGAGGAAGAGAAAGAGGGGAAGAAGGAGGAGGAGGAGGAGGAGGAGGAGGGGGGGGGACAGGGAAATGAGAAACACAGAAACAAAGAAACGCAAGAGCAATCAACATATCACGCAACAAGAAGCAAAAAAAAAGACGCAACACGAAGCAACAAATGACGCAACATCTTAAAGAGAGGAATGAAAACCTAGAATCTTTAGCCAAGGAACTAGAAAAAAAAATAATAATATACCCATCTTATTCTCGTTGTTGACAGTACTCGTAATATTCCTGAAGACCTGAGAATACTCGACGACGCTAAGGGAAATATTTACTTTGTACCTGCGTGTGTGTTTAAGGCAGGTAGATAATGAACAGGTGTGTGTAGTGGTGTGTAGTGGTGTGTAGTGGTGTATTGGTGAAAGAAAACGTAAGAAGCCAATTTTCCTGGAGACTGAAGAAAACTGTATTCAAGGGAGGAGAATAAAGGGAGGAGATAAAGTGGAGGAGATTAGGGTAGGAGACCGAGGGTAGGAGACAATGGAATAGATAAAAGGGAGGAGATTAGGGGGAGACTAGGGTAGGAGACCAAGGTGTAGGAGACATGGGTGGGAGAACAATAAGGAGAGAGGAGACCAAAGGTAGAGAACAGGAAAAGGAGGTCCCCTGTAAGCTTATATATGATTAGAGAGAGAGAGAGAGAGAGAGAGAGAGAGAGAGAGAGAGAGAGAGAGAGAGAGAGAGAGAGACGAAAAATGAAAAGAGGACAAAAAAAGAGGAAGAAACCAAAGAGGAAGAAGAGAGAAAGGGGAGAGGGAAAGGCAGAGTTGGTGAGCGGGGGAAGAGGAAGAAAGGAAGCAAGGAAGGAAGGAAGAGAGAAGGAGGGAGGGAAGGCAGAGAGTCGAGAAGGAGGATAGAAGGAGCTTATGTTTTTCTTTAGGCTAATGAGTTACCTGGGCTGTGGAGGCCAACGACCTTATGTTGTGTAAATGCTGTGTAAATATTGTGTAAATGCTGTGTAAATATTGTGTAAATGCTGTGTAAATGTTGTGTAAATGCTGTGTAAATAGTGTGTAAATATTGTGTAAATAGTGTGTAAATATTGTGTAAATGCTGTGTAAATATTGTGTAAATGCTGTGTAAATAGTGTGTAAATATTGTGTAAATAGTGTGTAAATATTGTGTAAATGCTGTGTAAATGTTGTGTAAATGTTGTGTAAATGTTGTGTAAATGTTGTGTAAATGTTGTGTAAATATTGTGTAAAAGCTGTGTAAATATTGTGTAAATAGTGTGTAAATATTGTGTAAATGTTGTGTAACTGTTGTGTAAATACTGTATAATTGTTGTGAAAATGTGTAAATTCTGTGCAAATGTTATGTAAATGCTGTCTAAATGCTTTCTAAATACTCTGTAAACGTGTAAATGATGTGTAAATGATGTGTAAATCGCTGTGTACTTCCCTCCACAGAACCACCCTGAAGAGTGCTTGAGAATGTATACCTGTGTGAAGCGAAGTCTACCTTAATTAATGGTTAATTAATTATAACCTCCAGGTGTTGATTAACCACTTGAAATATTTACTGATAATACTACAGGTGTTTATATCAAATATGTGTGCGTGGGCGTCTGTCTGCGTCTGCGTATGTGTGTATGTGTGTGTGTGTGTGTGTGTGTGTGTGTGTGTGTGTGTGTGTGTGTGTGTGTACTAACTCTCCCTCATACTCTTCCAGGCACAGGTCGAGGACGTTGGCTTCCCGAGTGACTCTTATGATCCTACACCTGACCATCGCTGATCTCCTCGTCACCTTTCTCCTCATGCCCTTAGAGGTAGGTCCTGGAGAGAGAGAGAGAGAGAGAGAGAGAGAGAGAGAGAGAGAGAGAGAGAGAGAGAGAGAGAGAGAGAGAGAGAGGCCCTCCTCCTCCTCCTTGAAGTAGATTATACGAGAAGGAGTGGAGATGGGAGGGAAATTGAAGTGAATGGTATATAAGACAATAATTAGACAGGTGTTGAGGAGGTAGAGGAGGAGGAGGGAGGAGGAGCGGGAGGAGGGGAAAAGGAGGAGGAGGAGGAGGAGGAGGAGAAAGAAGAGAAGAGGAGGAGAAGTAGTCGTTGTTGTCCCATGCACGTTTTTCCACACACTAACTACAAACACCAACACACTCTAACTACAAACACCAACACACACTAACTACAAACACCAACACACTCTAACTACAAACACCAACACACACTAACTACAAACACCAACACACACTAACTACAAACACCAACACACTCTAACTACAAACACCAACACACTCTAACTCCAAACACCAACACACTCTAACTACAAACACCAACACACTCTAACTACAAACACCAACACACTCTAACTCCAAACACCAACAAACTCTAACTACAAACACCAACGCACTCTTAACTCCAAACACCAACGCACTCTTAACTCCAAACACCAACACACTCTAACCTAACCACACTCACTCGTAACTTCAAACTCAACTTTGTTTCTTCCCAACAACACTCTTGTAACTCACTCAAGACAAGTTTACAGCCCACGAGTCTCAAGATGAACTCTACCGTGACCAGGTAAACAGAGATGATGTCACAAGGTAAACTCAGGTGACGTCACATGGTAAGCACAGGTGATGTCACAAGGTAAGCACAGGTGACGTCACAAGGTAAACTCAGGTGACGTCACAAGGTAAACACTATCATCTACCGTTTCCCAGGAGTTGTTTGCCAGATACTGTTTACGATTAATCTGTGGGAAAGATTGTGTGTGTGTGTATAGGTTCTGTCCAGGAATAAATTGGTGTAATTTTCCTATTCTGTGAGATTTGAAGGTTGAAAACGGTGTGTAATAGGCAGAGGGGAAGGTCAAGTGCTGTGTTTGGAGACTATTAGGTAATATGAGAGCTATTTATATCATTTGCTGCCTATTTAAACTAAGTATACCTAACCTAACCTAACCTCCATTCACTGGAGGTTTGTGAAACTCGTATGGTAATTGGGTTAAAATAAGCATCGTTATTAACTTCTTGTATAATACGTTCTCTTTGATGATCTACTTACTAGGATTAAATTTACCTTAAGATTATAATTATATACCTGTTTTTTAATTAGTATCTGTTACCTGCGTTACATTTTCTATGAGTTTGATAATTATGTAAAAGAAATATCACTTTTTTCGAATTTTTTCTTCTCGTTCTGTACAATTTGTTGTTATTTTTGGTGTCTTATCCCCTTCACTACAGGACGCCATTTTAATTATTTTATTTAACCAACAACAAACAATTTTAATCAGCTTACAGGTGCCCTGTACACGAGAGATTTACCAAGTACTTGTATAAATTCTCCCCAACGCATAAAAATGGCAAGTTTTCATATATAATTAAAATCCTGTATAAAAAATAAGATATAATATTTCACGAAGGTCTGTATTGATTTTAGATATGTAGGTGCTGTAAGAACCTAACCTAACCAGAGGGAGGGTTTTATCATCTCCAAATACGACTTTGAGGTGAATATGAAAATTATATTAACATATTCTTGAGTGTTTACATAAGCTTCTCTCCTCTCTCTCTACCCCCCATTGTCTCCTTGTCTCCCTCCTCCTCCCCCAGATCGGGTGGGCGTGGACGGTGTCGTGGGAGGCGGGAGATATAGCGTGTCGCATCCTCGCTTTCTTCAGGACCTTCGGGGTGTTCCTCAGCGGGTTCCTGCTGGTGGCCATCAGTGTGGACAGGTACTACGCGGTACTACGGCCTCTCACAGTCATGGAGGCCAAGAGGAGGGTGAGGCTCATGCTGTGGGGAGCCTGGGGAGCCTCTGGAGTCTGTTCTATACCCCAGGTAGGTGAAAGTGTCCCCACCCTTCCCACTTAGACTGAATTTCCCGATTCATCTCCACACACACACACACACACACACACACACACACACACTCACACACACACACACACACACATACTTGTCGTCTGCTGAAAGTTGAAAGGTGTCCTAAATTGTCTTTGTTTTTTTTACTTTTAATTTTGTTATTTATTCTGTGAAGGTTTAATGATGTTATTTCTTGTGTAAATAAGAGATAAATTTAACTCCTCTCTCTCTCTCTCTCTCTCTTCTGCCTCCTTCCTCCCCCTTTCTTCTTTTCCCTCTCTCCCGTTCCTTTCTCGACTTATCCCCTCACTGTCTCTATTTCCTCCCCCTTTCCTTTCTCTCTACTTCCTTCTCTCCTCTTCTTTTTTATCATTCATCACTCTCACCCTCTCCCCACCACCACTAACCACCCCTCTTCTCTCCCCCCACCACCACTAACCCACCCCTCCTTCTCTCCCCACCACCACTAACACCCCTCTTCTCTCCCACCACCACCACCCCCCTCTTCTCTCCCACCACCACCACTAACCACCCCTCTTCTCTCCCCCACACAGACGTTAATCTTCCACGTAGAGAGTCACCCAGATCACCCGTGGTTTGAGCAGTGTGTCACCTTCCATAGCTTCCCTTCCCCGACCTACGAGCTCTTGTATAACGTGGCCGGGTTCCTAGCCATGTACGCCATCCCTCTCCTCACCATTATCTTTTGCTACGGCTCAATCGTCATCGTACTCTACAGGAAAGATGGTGAGTTGTGTTGTAGTTGTTAGTAGTTTGATTATTATTATTATTTTTTGCTTTTTTATGATGACGGCAGATTGTTTGCGCCTCTGTTATTAGTATTTTTATTTATATGTTAGAAGTTGTCAAGGGAAAATTTACCCAGAATCGTATATAAAAAGAAAATATTTATAATTTGTTTTTGTTTTTCCGGCGGTCTGTTGTATTTTTGAAGTAAAGTTGAGAAAAAAAGTTTAAAAGTTCTCTATTGTGTGAAAGTAGGTCTCTCATCTCTCACGTCTAAAGAAGATTTTTTTTTTCACTTGGCGTTTCTGAGTAATTTGAGCTCCAGAAATAATTATATATTCTTGAGGTCAAAGACTTTTCCGGTTTTTGTTTTGTGTGTAGTTTCTATTCCTGTGACCTTGCTATGACCCCTTGTGGTCTTATATGACTCCTTATGACCTTATATGACCCCTTGTGACCTAATATGACCCCGTGTGACCTTATATGACCTCTTGTGAACTTATATGACCCCTTGTGACCATACATGACCAATTGTGACCTTATTTGACCTCTGGTAGGTAGTTTACGAACGTTGTTGAGTCTTTAAACCTTCTCCAACGTCAATACATATTGCCCTAATATGACCCCTTGTGTGGTAGGTCATTCTATACATTTACCCCAATATAAACTCCCCAATGACGTAACCTGACCTAACCTAATATACAGCTCCAATGACCTAACATAACCTGGTGACCTTGTTGACCTCCGGTAGTGAGTTCGCGGGAGGCGGGGGAGGAGAGGTACGGGCCCTCGCTGGGACGCACCAAGACCCGCACACTGCACATGACTCTTATCATCGTCACAGTCTTCTTCCTCTGCTGGACCCCTTATAACATCATGAGTCTCTGGTGAGTATTATGAGTCTTTGATGAGTCTCTGGTGAGTATTATGAGTCTATTGTGAGTCTGTGGTGTGTCTTGTGAGTCTGGGGTGTGTCTTGTGAGTCTCTGGTGAGTATTGTGAGTCTGGGGTGTGTCTTGTGAGTCTCTGGTGAATCTTGTGAGTCTATGGTGAGGCTCGTGAGTCTCTGGTGAGTATATCGTGAGCCTTGTGAGAATACCGTGAGTCTATGATAAATCTCTTCTGAGTTTTGTCTGGAAATCTGTAGTAATTCAAACTCTCTTATTTTTTTTAAAACTCCACCGAGTCAATGCTCTTCTGTTTTGTCTTCTGTTGACCTTTTAGTCTGTCTGTCTGTGTCTGTCTGTCTGTGTCTGTCTGTCTCTTTCTTCCTCTCTCTTGCTTCACTATCCTCCTTTTCCTCTCACCTCCCTCCAATTTTTCCTTTGTTCCTCCTTATCTCCCTCTCTCACTTTCTCTCCTCTCCACTTTTTCATATGTATCATCGCCCTTCCTCCCTCCTCCTCATTCTCTTCCCACTCCCTCCCTCTCTCCCCACTCCTCTTATCTTGCTACAGAACCCCGCCATATTGTAAATTAACACCATAATGTAAACTCTATATAAAGTTAAGAACGTCTCCAACGCCTCCCTACTCCCTCTCATTCTATCTAGTTCCCCCCACCCCCCCTTCCCCTTCAACCCCACTCTTCTCTTCCACAGTTCCCCCCACCCCCCCTTCCCCTTCACCTCTTCTCTTCCACAGTTCCCCCCACCCCTCTTCCCCTTCCTCACCTCTCTCTTCTTCAGTTCTTCCACACTCGGTAGAAGAAAATGTTACACTTTCGCAGGACTAACTAAGATAATAAGTCGTCAATATTTTCCTGGCGTCAGAGATAACATAAATAGCAGTGTAATTATTCTCCTCTGTGTGTGTGTGTCTGTGTGTGTCTGTGTGTGTGTGTGTGTGTGTATTTTATATAAACATTATTACACACTTTTCGCTCTGATGTTAATATAATCTGGGGTCTGGAGGCAATAGCTTATAATATAATCTCCCAGGTCAGAAGTTTCCGAGAGAGAGAGAGAGAGAGAGAGAGAGAGAGAGAGAGAGAGAGAGAGAGGCAACATTTTGAGACCGTATGAGAAAAGGTTTCCAATATCTGGGGAGAAATGAGAAGGAGGAGGGGAAGAAGAGGAAGAAGGAGGAGGTGCAGTAAGGGAGGTAAGGCAAGATCCTCCTATGGTCATCAAAGAAGCTCCAGGAACTGTCGTCTTACGAGCTCATGAATACATTAATAAGATTCATTCAATATTAACATAGAAAACGATATTTGGTGCACTAAATGTGTTCACAGAAAACGGGATCCTACAAGAGTATAGAAAATGTGCTGTTGGTGTTGAAGAAATGCAACACAACTCATGGGGGCATAATGCAACATAATGACATGGGGCTACAATGCAACACAATGTCATGACGCCACAATGCAACACAGGATCAAGGGTTACAATGCAACACAAGGTTATGGGACCACAATGCAACACAAGGTCATGGGGCCACAATGCAACACAAGGTCATGGGACCACAATGCAACACAAGATCGAGAGCCACAATGCAACACAACACATAGGACCACAATGTAACACAACCTTGAATCAAATACATTTACACATTGTTGAAACGTCAGGAGGAAATGAAAGGTCCAGAGAAGCTAATGCAGAGGAAGCAACACCTATCTGCTGTGGGGGGTGGGGGGGGGTGGGGATTTGGGACAATTAATACTGACGGAGGAGGAACATGGAAGACGATACACTCCCCCAGAGGTTCATTTACCTCTCACGCCGGTGGAAGACGACCCACAAGGACATGCCATCCTGAGTAGTGGTCCACAAATGTACCCTAGAAGGTCTTTTGTGATTCACTTACACACTTTGTTGACTGATTCTCCGTTCTGAAGGCTCTCTCTCTCTCTCTCTCTCTCTCTCTCTCTCTCTCTCTCTCTCTCTCTCTCTCACTTGTCGGGTGGTTGATATTCACCTTTCTTTTGAATTATGAGAAAAAACCCATGACCCCCACATCACAACCCATGATCTCCTACCACAATTCATTAACAGTCCGTACATCCCATGATTTCCAGTACAACCCATGCCTATTCTCACAACCCATGCCTATTCTCACAACCCATGCCTATTCTCACAACCCATGCCTATTCTCATAACCCATGCCTATTCTCACAACCCATGCCTATTCTCACAACCCATGGCTATTCTCACAACCCATGGCTATTCTCACAACCCATGCCTATTCTCACAACCCATGCCTATTCTCACAACCCATGGCTATTCTCACAACCCATGCCTATTCTCACAACCCATGCCTATTCTCACAACCCATGGCTATTCTCACAACCCATGGCCATCATCACAGCCACACTACCCAACAGGAGTTCACCTGAGGACGTCTGTGGTGGAAGAGGTAATGAGGCAGCAGGAGAGGTGGTGGGAATGAGAAATGAGAATGAAGTAAGCAGGAACGGGAATGGGAATCATCTGGGCCTGGAGAATGAGGGGGGGTTAGGAGGAAGGAGGAAGAGGAGGAGGAGGGGGAGGAGGAGGTAGAAGGAGGCTTAATGGGACGTAGACTAGATTAGGAATAATTTGCTAAGGTGTTGGTAGAGATCTTCAAGCCAGCCTCTCTCTCTCTCTCTCTCTCTCTCTCTCTCTCTCTCTCTTCTCCACACCTCGTCGGCCACGTCATCGTCTGGAGAGAGAGTTGGGGGGTGGGTGAGATAAAGAGGAGAAAGGAAGAGAGAAGAGGAGGAAGGTAAGGTATCAGGCAAGGAAGACGAGGAAGTCGATAGATGGTGAATTGTGCTCCTGCCTCGCCTTCGTCAGGTGGTTCTTCATTCGTTGTCTTTGATGACTATACACAACTTTAATATTCACACACACACACACACACACACACACACACACACACACACACACACACACACACATTGATCTAGAACTATTAGAGCTAAACAATTCCACCATTAAACTGCTTTAGATTAAACAAAGGTAAGGGTAATGACCTCATCAACAGGAACATCAGGTAACAATTAGTAAGATTATAGAAGGAGATAAAAACTACACCGAGGAAACAACTCCTTTGTCCATAGTCTCAAAGGTGTCGAACGATGGTAAATTTCTCGTAATTAAATATCACAAAGTAACTGTGAAATATTTATCTACCTGTAGTATCCTTAAGACTGGCTGTTATTGGTCTTTAAGGCCATTCGAGGAGTTTTAATACAATGTAAACAAACACAGTAGTGCCACATCTCACAAAATGCCCCAGTTACTGTACCAGGTAGAAGTGCAGGCGACTGGTTGACTTAAGGTAAGGCACAACTTAAACGTTTGAGAATAACATAGACTTGAGATTCTACCTTACGATATTATGGTGAATAAACTTTGATACGAGTTTCTGCTTTAATTAAACTGATTAGGTGTGGAAGGAACGTAGGTAAAGAGTTAACACAGACAGACAGACGCAGACAGACAGACAGACAGATAGACAGAGAGACAGACAGACAGACAGATAGAAAGACAGACAGACAGACAGATAGACAGATAAAGTGAGCTAGACAGGTGGTTCCCTCTTCAAGAATAAACTATTAACTAGACTCGTCTTGGAGAGCCTGGACCAAGGTGTATTGTTAGTGGTGCAGAGAAAAGCTTTTACGGAGATAAAACTTATTCATAGCACGGCTGGTGTGTGTGTGTGTGTGTGTGTGTGTGTGTGTGTGTGTGTGTGTGTGTGGAGAGAGAGAGAGAGAGAAAGAACCAGCTGAACACTTTATCGATTAAGACCCTCGGGATGCGTAGAGAGAAATAAGAGAAAATGAGAGAAATGTTGTTGAGGAAATGAAATGGAGACGATGATGAGAATGAGAGCGGCTTTTATTGGCCTGGTGAGAGAGAGAGAAAGAGAGAGAGAGAGAGAGAGAGAGAGAGAGAGAGAGAGAGCCAACCAATTCTGCTCTCTCTCTGTCTCTATCTATCTAATCTCTATCTATCTATCCACCTAATCTATCCACTTATCTATCTCCCCCCTACAGGTACTTCATAGACAGACAGAGCGCCCAGTTAGTTGACCCCAGGGTACAGGCATCACTCTTCATCTTCGCCGTGGCCAACTCTACAGTCAATCCTCTCGTCTATGGTTACTTCAATGTCCGGCGCAGCCCTAAGAACGCCAATCCCAGGCAAGAATGGCGTATGAAGCGGATAGTCTACAAGCCTCCGTAAGGGATAGAGGGAGGGTGGGTGGGTAGGTAGGTGGATGGGGGTGGGGTTGATGGTGTGGGTAGGAGAGTTGGTGGGATAGGTGAAAAAGGGAGATAAGATGGGATAGAAAGGTATGGGAAGGTTAGTGGAAGAGGTGGGAGGGGTGAAGGGGTAGTGAGAGAGGCAAATCATTACATAAAAAAACATTGAGACAAACAGACGGAAAGAAAGACAGACAGATACAGAGACAGACAGGTTCATAGACAGACAGATACACAGACAGACAGGTTCATAGATAAACAAGCAATTAGTCAAAAGAGAATCATAGTTGAAAAGAAACACAGACAGACAGACAGACAGATAGACAGACAGACAGACAGACAGATAAAAGCACTCTAACATGTATAATTCGTGTTCTCATCCTCACAGGTTCCGTCAGCACTTGAGAGGTTGTGTGTGTAGCCCAGCCAAGAGTTCCTCCAGTGACCTGCCCTGCCATCAACCTACTCACCTACCCAATGGCTACCGAGCTCGCTACCCCCTCCACGTACACCCACACCACTATCCTAATGTGTAGGTTCAGTATCACTCCACCCACACTACTACTACTACTACTACTACTACTACTACTACCCCTCCACCACTACTACTACTACTACTACCCCTCCACCACTACTACTACTACTACTACTACCCCTCCACCACTACTACTACTACTACCTACTACCACACTACACTACACCACTACCCCCTACAACCCCCACCACTACTACTACCCCTTACATCCACACCACTACCCCTTACATCCACACCACTACCCCTAACATCCACACCACTACCCCTTACATCCACACCCATTACCCCGGCGCCTACACCATCAGCGTTAAGCTCACACAGACACTAAGTTCCATCAAGGTGTTACATGGACGAACGAGGAGACGAAACAGTGTGTGTGTCGTCCCTCTGGTTATGACTCGTCTTCAGTACCAGGATGACGACCAAAATATTACATGAAACTTTCTGTCTGTGTCGCTGAAAGATGAAACTTTTAGATGTTGGTGTTAAATTATACGTGAGAAATGTAAAGCTTAGTGGAAAAAAATAAAACTTGGATTTATCTTTTAAGAAATGTAAAGGCCGTGGAAGTGCTGGTGGATAGTATAACATTACAGTAAAGTCATCCAGGGCGTGTAAGACCCGAGGTGTCGCCAAGTTTTAGATAAAATTCCTTCGACTTTTATGGAAGGTGTAAGGGGAGAATGTGTGTGTGTGCTCTGCCAAAAAAAAAAAAAATAGAAAATGACAAATATTATCTCGATTTTACGGTAAAGTTCACAGCGACGCCATACTGAGAGGGACTATAGCTTCCTGTGTGAATTTTTATCTCAAGGTTCAAGGATCTTAGAGGGTGAGATATTACTTCCTGTGATATTTCTCAGTTCTTTCTCACGCCTTAGAGAAATGACCAACACCAGCGTGCATCTTTTCAAGTGTTAACCTCTAGGGTGAAGGAGGTGGTCAAGCCACTGTTACTGAAGGCCAAGGAGCAAGGAGTCACTGTGTGTGTGTGTGTGTGTGTGGGGTTATAAGTTAAGACGATATCTCCCTCACATAAAGATCTTGATCATGTTACACGTCAGCACCATCACTCATGTCTGTATGTGTGTTAGTCACGACAGGTCTAGTGATGTCCCAAGCGTACATCATAAACACTGCAGGATTTCTCTCGATATAAACTAGATAATCAAAAGTAACAGACCTCTTGACACACTCCAAAATATATCAAACTTTCTATAATATAAAAACTACCAGAGGAATTCCCGGAAACAAACACTTGAGGTAAGCACCCAGGCAGATACATGGTGCTAATAGTGTCGTAGTGTCACCATCAGCAACAAACAATACAATATTATGTTTGTGTCTGACAGTAGAATCAGATGATAATGATACAAACGTAAAGGAAACTTGATATATTATATTTACCTAATGGCCACCAACTAGAGGTATGTGTATGGCCGTGTGTGTGTTTTTAAAGATTATTTCACGTATTATAACAATAAAAAATATAAACACGCTCAATATATATGGTAAGAGTGTGACGCGTGAGATCTCAAGGTGTCTTAAATGGATTCAGAATCTCTTAAAGGGGTTCAGAACCTCTTAAAGGGATTCAGAACCTCTTAAAGGGTATCAACCAGAGAGAGGTGTTAGTGTGACCAGCTGGTGAAGGTGTCTCTTCCTTTGAGTGTGTGTGTGTGTTGTGGCTCACGTCTATGTCTCAGAGATGGTAAGAGGATTTTGCAAACACACACACACACACACACACACACACACTCACACACACACACACACACACACACACACACCACAAATTACCTCACACATCCTCAACTTTCTCTCTCTAACCAACTTTCTTTTTCGTCTTTCAAAACAATAATTCCCTCTTGTGTTGTTACGACTGTGGTGGCGGGTGGCACACAATGAGCCACACCAATCGTACTTATGAACGGGATACACCTCAAGGAAAATGTTTCAGATCTGCTCTTCGATAACAGACCCTTTAATAGTGCACATATTTCCTCACCTAACGGGCAGAAGTTTAGCAATTGGAGGGGTTTAGTGAGGTAGTGTGTTTGTATGATAGTGTGGGAACCATGAGGTAAGGTGCCTTGGAACAGTTGCTTGGGGGAGGGCGGGGGTAGCAGGAGAGGGGGCGGGGGGGTATGGGGAGAGGGGCAGGGGGGGTATGGGGAGGGGGGTATACAGGTGTCGGGGAGAGGGAGGGAAGAGGAGATACAGCTGCCAGGTAGGGAGGAGAGAACTGCCGAGAGAGAGGGAGGAGAGAGGGGGTACAACTGCCGAGAGAGAAAGAGAGGGAGGAGAGAGGGGATATAGCTGCCAAGGAGAGGAGAGGTGAGGAGAGGAGAAGGAGGGGGCCTGGGGTTACAGCTGCCGGAGAGAGGGGGGAAAGGGGGTAAAGGGAAGGGATACAGCTGTCAATGAGAGGGGAGGAGAGGGGAAGGGGCCGGGTATAATGAGTATATTGAATATACTGACGATAGATACACGATACAAGTTTTTCTTATGGGTATATCGCCGTGTTATTCATTACGTCACACTCTACCAACCAACGGTACACAACAGACCACAATAGCAACGATACATCACAGAATAAACAAAACAACAGCTAAAAGGTAAACATTGACAGAAATACGTCACCCCTGGGAGTTAAAGAGACCAGCTAATGTTTAGTTATTCTGTTTATGATGATTATAACCCAAATAAACACAATTAGAGACCAAAACAATATTTATCGAGTCTTATAATTATTTTTTGTTTCTTATTTTATGTATGAATGGTATAGTGTGCATAAGACGTCTTGTTTGAGTGAAGGGAAAGCATATGTAATTGTTTTGATGGGATTAGTTTATATATCGGGTCCCTAGCGCCGAAATTTATCCTCAGAGAGACTTACGATAATTATTCCCCGTAAATAAAGATGGATGAGTTTATTTCACCGGTTAAATTATTCTAAAACACAAAAATAATTGATAAAATATTACATCAACATCATATTTTAATTTTTTTTCTCAACGTTCACATTAACACGAATACGTAACGAAAGTATAACTCATTTGGAACATCGTGACAGGAACCAGAGGTGACCTGAACCCAGCACTCCCCTCTTGGGACACCCGCCTCACTCTGTTTCCCCATACATCAATATTTGCTTCTTATGTGATATTTTATTTAGTTTATTTAGATTATTATGAATATTTAAGGAAATTATATGTGAGAAAAAACTACATACAAACATACATCAATTGATATAACCAAACAAAGTCCTTAAACTAAAAAGGCATTGACTGTGATTATAAATTGAACCCAAATCCTGTATTTTTCTTACTTACACTATACAGCACACCTACACATCACAGCTCATCCCTAACGCTACCTAAGCTGTGCCTGAAAATACCGGACATAAATATAACCTCTGTGTCACTGAATATTAAACTAACTGCTATGTAAAAATGTGTAATACTGTATAAAAAAAAAATATATACATACATACATATATATATAAATATATATTCATTATATTTATCCAGTTTCCAAGTTTTGCTACAGTTTTTCCCGCCAGCTGGGTGTGTGTGGGTTGTCCTCCAGCTGAAAACAAGACAAGAAACTCTCATAGTCACGTCATCACCACCGTTTGTTGTGTAGTTTCCTGCCTTATTACAACATATGGTCGTGTTATATTATCAACATTTTACTCTAGCCACTGTGCGTGTTGTGTCTCATGTTATATAAAATAAAGTTCATTCGTGTATTTTGATTCACTCGTATCTCAGCTCACACTCACTCATTACTTATCTAATAAAACTTTTAAATGAAACACTGTGTTATATTTTCCACTCAGGTATATCACTTTATTACTCCTTTGTCTACCTATCTATCTACCCGAGGTCGTTGTATCTTCACTTCACAAACTACTATGACAACGGAGGGACGGTAAACGTGACCAGACAGACGGTACACTTATTATTCCCCTGATCTCTTCATCCTTCAGTACACCTACAGACAGACACCTGGCGATACGTACACACTTTATGCACAGGTGAATTCACTCTCGCCCGAGGCTGTTGGCAAGTGGATGGTGGAGAGAAATAATAATAATAATAATAATAATAATAATAATAATAATAATAATGATAGTTGTATAAGACCTGACTAAATGCAGGTTGATACTCCAGGTCATAGACAGATAACACACACACACACACGACCTCTTATATAATACAGACTGTTGAGAAAGCAGTGGATATTCCTCGGGATATATATATATTTATATATATATATATATATATATATATATATATATATATATATATATATATATATATATATATATATATATATATATATATATATACACCTGTATCTTTAATACGGGTGGAATAACAAGCCGGAGGGGAGGGGGAAGTGGGAGGTGAAGGTGACTGTTTGAGGCATCTCTCTCTTTCTACACACCCCCACCCATCCCCCCCCCCCACACCCCATTCCTCACTCCTCCCAACCATCACCACCTCTACCACTACATAGATAGATTAAAAAAAGTAATAATCAAGAATAAGATAAAATAAAATACAATATATCACCAATTGACCTCAGTTTTACCATAGTCTTGCTCACACTCGGCCAGTGAAGTAAAGTAAAGTAGAAAAGAGTAAAGTGTCACTCACCCACCACCTACTTGCTCGTGAACTCTACTGAAAGATGACAGGTTCTTCACGGAGAGTTCATGCCGACGGTGCTGGGAGGGAGGGGGACCAGACAACGCACCCTTTGAGTATGATGACTTAATCCCTTGAGTATGATGACTTAATCCCTTGAGTATGATGACTTAATCCCTTGAGTATGATGACTTAATCCCTTGAGTATGATGACTTAATCCCTTGAGTATGATGACTTAATCCCTTGAGTATGATGACTTAATCCCTTGAGTATGATGACTTAATCCCTTGAGTATGATGACTTATTCCCTTGAGAATGATGACTTAATCCCTTGAGTATGATGACTTAATCCCTTGAGAATGATGACTTAATCCCTTGGGTATGATGACTTAATCCCTTGAATACGATGACTAATATATGTAAAATTCTCAACATTAAAAACAAAAATTCTAAACTTACCTATAACTTTACCGTAACTAAAGCCACTCAGAACTTCTCACTAAACCGAACCTTTAAAACATCTGAATTAAAAAACAAGCAATCATATTTTCTCTCTCAACCAATTAGAAGAAAAAAAAACATTGGCCTAAATTCATTAATTAATTACCATAGGCTAAATTAACCATTACCTTTGGAGAATTTCTTTTAATTGGTTTCAGATTCTCTTCCTCCTCTTGACAATAGGTTCATAAGAGGATCCAATACTACAGGTTCTTCGTAATTATACCAAAAGGAATGATAATACTACTCTTGAATCTCTTGGTAGTCGTGTCAAGGTTTCTCCTTTGGTGGAAGTTTGAACAGAGTCTTGGGTTAAATGGCTGGGGATTTAACTCAAGGTTATCTGAAGTAGTGAGTCTTGGAAAAGAAAAACCCTAGATTGATGGCAGCTGACTGGGTAGGCAGTGTGTGTGTGTGTGTGTGTGTGTGTGTGTGTGTGTGTGTGTGTGTGTGAGTAAAATCTACACGTCGGGACAAAGTAAAATAAAATGCACTGATATCATGATAACTTTTCTTAAATTTATATCCCATTTAACATGGATTAATTTAATTTAACATCAACTCACCTTGATATCATTTAACCCAAACCTAACCTAACCTAACCTAACGTAATCTGGTAGGATTATGTTTAATTATTCTCCAAAGGGATTTAATCTATGCAACCCATTAATCCGACTCGGTATTACCTTGAGCCGTGATAATGAGGGATTCTGCAATAGCTTCAACCCTCCCCTCACCACTGCAACCCTATGGTCTACATTGCAACTCTCCAGGTCTACATTGCAACTCTCCAGGTCTACATTGCAAATCTCCAGGTCTACATTGCAACTCTCTAGGTCTACATTGCAACTCTCCAGGTCTACATTGCAACTCTCTAGGTCTACATTGCAACTCTCTAGGTCTACATTGCAACTCTCTAGGTCTACATTGCAACTCTCTAGGTCTACATTGCAACTCTCTAGGTCTACATTGCAACTTTCTAGGTCTACATTGCAACTCTCCAGGTCTACATTGCAACTCTGAGGGTCTCTGCAATACAAGGCGGAAAGCAAATGCAATATATATAGTCTATACATACTGTACATAGTGATAATCCTTCTAAGAATCGGTGAGCTTGATCGATCTTTGATGGAACTGTGAGATCTCCCAGCGGTTGATCCTACACGTTTGGCTGAGACTAATGTGTTCAACTGTGTTCAGAGGTTCAGTTCAATGTTCAAAATGAAAAAAAAATAATAATAAGGAGGTATTTTATTATTGTCTAATCTGTCTGTATGTATGTGTGTGTTATGAGAGACGTTGCTAAATCTCCTCCAGCTTGACCTAAAGACGATGGTACTCAAGATAACACAAGGAGGTACACAGGCTTCTCTTGTTATCTGGAGGACATCGTTATCAGGTCAATTAGAGAGGTTTGGTTAGGTTAGGTTAGGTTACGTTTGGTTAGGTTAGGTTAGGTTTGGTTAGGTTACATCTCAATGGAGCTGCACATGGCCAGGAGATTATCAACAGCGTACACTCTGGGTAAGGCTTCACAACAAACACTCCTGGTCAAGTGGCACGGGAGTAAGTTAGCTGGAACATTGTCAACATTCACGCCCACATTCCCAGGCTTCAACAAAAGGTTACAGCTACTACAACAGGTAACAGCTACAGCAACAGGTAACAGCTACAGCAACAGGTAACAGTTACAACAACAGGTGACCGCTACAACAACAGGTAACTGCTACAACAGGTGACCGCTACAACAGGTGACCGCTACAACAACAGGTAACTGCTACAACAGGTGACCGCTACAACAACAGGTAACTGCTACAACAGGTGACCGCTACAACAATAGGTAACTGCTACAACAGGTGACCGCTACAACAGGTGACCGCTAAGTGCATCAATTTAGCGACACAAGGTTAAACGCTTTTCGCTCGCCTCGCTCCTAAATGTAAGCAAGACGGATGACAAGTCCATTAACACGATAATTGTCCTCGTATCCACCATTACAAACGGTGAAGAAGCCCGGCTTTAGTGTGTTAATTAGGTGTTGTGTTGTGTGGTGTGTGTGGTGTGTGTGTGTGTGTTATGTGTGTGTGTGTGTGTGTGTGTGTGTGTGTGTGTGTGTGTGGTGTTGTGTGGTGTATTATATTGTGTTTTGTGTTGTGGTGTTGTGTTGCGTTGCAGTGCATGTATGTATGTGTGTGTGTGTATGTGTTTTGTATATATATGTATCTGTGTGTATATGTATGTATATGTGTATGTATATTATATAAAATAAACCATAAATAAAATATAGACCAACAAACTTTAAGAGGGATCCAATATTCCTCTAATCATATAAATAACAATCTTATCTTTAACACCACTTAACTGTCACCACTTAACTGTCACCACTTTAACACCACTTTATCACCACTTAACTGTCACCACTTTAACACCACTTTATCACCACTTAACTGTCACCACTTTAACACCACTTTAACACCACTTTATCACCACTTTATCACCACTTTATCACCACTTTACTGTCACCACTTTATCACCACTTTACTGTCACCACTTTATCACCACTTTACTGTCACTACATATTCAGAGGACCAATCAACTTTGAGCCTCCTAAACAACACGTCTCAATCCAGTATTTCCAATTCTTCTTTAGACTGCTGCAGGATAATGTCTTGTGGATTAACATGTAAATCGTAATCTAGTAGCCAGCTTTAGCTTATCACGGTGTATCAGCTTGATGATGGATGTAACAGCAGAGGAGAGGCAGATAACCACAACACACGTCACCTGTATCTCGCTTCACCTGTCATCTAACGCCAGGTAGATTAAGCTTATCTGAGTGACTTCCGTAAATTTTCTATCGGGGATAAATTCTGGCTTATGAGAGACTAACACCTTATCTTACAGCCACACACCTAACTGGCTCTTGTAGGTCGACTCTAGTTAAATATCTTACTTAACTACCTAATGACCATCTTAATGTAACAAAATAAGAGATTAGAGTTTGTTAATGAGAAGTGGCTGAGATAATTAGGTGTTGTTATTATACATTATGAAAATTATTATGATATTTATGTTTAATTTGAATAGTAAGTTATTATTAAAGTTAGTTTTTCATCACACACACACACACACACACACATACACGTATAAAATTCCTTCCTAAAACTGAAACTAATAATATGTAAATTTTAATAACATGGCAAATATATTCACTTGGCCCTGTAGAGAAAGACTTTATTACAAGGACTCCAACACCTGTCTCCATACCCAGTCTTGCCAGGTTGATATTTGACCGTCATTATAACTGTTGTTGTGTGTTAATTAAAGGTGTAATATGTGGTACTAAATCTCCAGGTATAAGAGGAAAAAAATAATGTAAATAATGTTGATGAGTCTTTGAGAGTTGGGCCGTGAAGTGACGTATTAACCTTACCTGTGAAGTATGTTGTTAATGATGGTGATTAATTAGGGGACACGGTGACAGGTAGGTGGTGGTGATAGTGATGAAGACCATAACACTATCATCATCACCATCTTGTGGCCAGGGTGGGGGGTCACCACTCCCGTTAAGACTACAGAACTCATACATCACACAGATCTTATGAGACCAGTGGCTGACCCTCTTAACTCCCTCAACCTGCTGAGTCACTGTCTGGCAGGTCTCCATGGTCTTTACTGGTCAGGTCACCAAGGCCTTTACTGGTCAGGTCACCAAGGTCTTTACTGGTCAGGTCACCAAGGTCTTTACTGGTCTGGGTCACTGTTGGGGTTCTAAATGGTCTGACTTCATCTACTGGTCTCTGAATGGTCACCCTAGGCGACTCTCTTGAGCAGTATCTTGGTCAGTGAATAATTATACACAGGGTCATTACTCATCCCCTGACCCCATTTGACCCCCTAACATAACTGGTAATCGTCCAGGGGCAAGGCCCGAACAGGTACCAGGTGGTTGTGGGTCACCTGAAAGAGTCCTGTGGGTCACCTGGCGGAGTCCTGTGGGTCACCTGAAGGAGTCCTGTGAGTCACTAATGCTCGCTGGGGCACTAACGACAAGGTGGACTCACTTCACCGCTTCATGGTGGTATAAATGTCAGTCGTGACGCTTGAGTGACATTCCAAGTGCCGCCTCATGGTAAGTTATGTGACTTATCTTTGTGGCAGAGCAACACGCGGCTCTATCATGGTGTACCTGACTCAGTGAGATATTCATTATTTTCTATGCTTGTTTGTTGTTGTTTGTGGTTGTTGTCTGTTGTTGTCTGTGGATACTAGTCAATGGATCTCTGTGATGACTGTGGCTGTGTGATTAAGCACTTATATATGGGAGAGGGAATCAGTTCTGTGATGGTCCGTCCGTCTGAGGGCACGTAAGTCTCCCTTAACTACCACATGCTGCTTCACCGTTAATGTTTAATGTGTCTCTGAGAATCTCGTTTGTATATATGTTAGTAAATAAACCATGAAGAGATGTGGGTTATTTTCCTGACTACCTGTACACTTTCGGGGGTTAATTACAGGTATATGGCATTGTACTGTGGGTGTTTTATAGAGGCGTCTCTTTGATGGTGTTTTGGCACGTGTGGGAGGGGAGGGAGGTTTTAAAGCATGGTATCAAACACACACACACACACACATACACACACATTGACACACTATCAAAGCTGTTATTACCACTTCAAAAGGTCAAACAGGCTTAAGGGTGACCTCCAGTGACCTCCAACCTTCATCCACCTGATTGACCTTACCCCCCAGGAGGTAATAAGGTGACCGGCACCACACACAATGACGTCATATTGTTGCTTCATAGGTCACTTGTGTCATCATTGACCTCATTTGACCCATTAGATAAGACAACAGGTTGGGGGAGGTGTGGAGTCTTGTCCACTTTATAAAACGTCGCTGTCTGTGTGTGTGTGTGTATGTGTGTGTGCGTGTGTGCGTGTGTGCGTGTGTGTGTCAGGAGGAGCGAGAGAAGAAAGTGAATCGTCTTATTAACGTCTCAGTCTTGTTTAGTTATCGGCTGCAATATTTACGATAATTTTACTGTTTTTAATTATTTTCTGGTCTATTTTTACGTTCCTAGTTATCATAGCAGTAGTGAAGAAAGTACCTGGTGTCTCTTCTTACCTGACCTAACACACGAGGCGCCTGGATCCCGGAACCCGATTGATCGATATTTGTGTCCTCCACCGGGAACACCCTCAGAACGGGAGGCAGAGACCAGGTGAGCTGAAACGTCCCGTGGCCCCAACGTCCGTGGCCCTAATGTCCGTGGCCCTAACGTCCGTGGCCCCAACGTCCGTAGCCCTAACTTCCCGCCAACTCTCGCTCTCAAATGTAATCACGAGTCCATCTCTTCCTGGCTCGGTTTTTCAGAATCTCTTTTTTTTTTACTACGTTATCTATCGCCTGTACCGTGTGTGTGTGGACTAGTCATCATAGATTGCAATATACAGACCACCATTTGCAGTCTCCGTCATCTGGCAGCTGGGGAAAAGTCCATTAGTTTTGTGGGGCCAATATTCGTTAGTAGCTGAGAGTGTCCAGTGAGGGTATTGATTTGCTTCTGCTACGCTCATATCTCGGTGAAAATCTCCCAGAAATAAAGGTAGGATATTATTTCTGTCCATGGAATGATATAGCGATGAAACAATAGGTAGAAGGAATAGGATGATGATGTATGTGGACGATGACAAATAAAACCCGTAGAGTTTTTCATTGATGGAAGACTTTCGTTCAGCTTTGATTGCCAGTAAAAAAAACAATGTTGTAGGTGGCTCTGGTGTCTGTGTATGGCCGCTAGATGGCTCATGTGTGGTAATGGGATGTGAGGAAATATTACTTGTTAGGGGAAATCAATGTAATAACACAGCTGTCAGGTAGAATTTTCTCCAGGGTAAACACATAAGACTCTCCTCCTTCCCCACCCTTTCCCCTCCTTGCTTCCCTTTGTCTCCCCCATTATCCCCCTCCCCCTTACCCCCCCTTAGAGGACGCCCACGGCCACTGAGCTTATTAATAAGTAATCATTTTATCGACTATAGAGTAGACCACAATGTTTGTGTTGTTAACTCCCAAGGCGGCCACTTTTTTGCTACATATTCATCATTTTCATTATATCTCAACTATTATTTTACATTTCCTCATTCATTATACACCAGAAAGAATAAAATTATAATGACATACCTGTTATCTTACTCATGGCTCATCTAGTACACATTATTACCACAGTCTGAAGACCCTTACAGCACCAGTCACTAATGTTCGATCAATGGTTAGGTTAGGTTAGGTTAGTTTGTCTGGTAAGGTTGTTTGGTTAGGTTAGGTTAGCTTAGGAGTAACTAGGCATATATCAACAAGCCTCATTTACCACACACCTAAGAAACTCTCCTGGATCACGTATTCATCTTACAAATGGTGAAATATTATTCTAAGGGGAAATTTCCTCTGATATTAACATTTAAATAACGGAGGAAAATATAATTAAATGTCTATTTATTCTACAGGGAAATATTTTGCAGTTTTTGTGGTTTATTCTTTTTTTTCGGAAGGATTTTATATGGAGGAGAATTGTTCGTTGCTTGGAGACAAATAGCTCAAGTGCCTTATTGATAATTGTGGTAATGTGCCTTTTACCTTACGTGGTTTCTTGTAGCCAAAACTCAAGTCCAACCTAACCTAACTTAACCTAATATCAAGTCTAACCTAACCTAACTTAACCTAATATCAAGTCCAACCTAACCTAACTTAACCTAATATCAAGTCTAACTTAACCTAATATCAAGTCCAACCTAACCTAACCTAACCTAATATCAAGTCCAACCTAACCTAACCTAACATCAAGTCTAACCTAACCTAACCTAACCTAACATCAAGTCCAACCTAACCTAATATCAAGTCCAACCCAACATCAGTTCGAACCTAACCTAACCCAACCTAATATCAAGTCCCCACCTAACTTAACCTAATATCAAGTCTAACCTAACCTAACTTAACCTAATATCAAGTCCAACCTAACCTAACTTAACCTAATATCAAGTCTAACTTAACCTAATATCAAGTCCAACCTAACCTAACCTAACCTGAAAGACGTGTGTTAAGTGGTCTATTACAAGATGGCCGCTCACTGTTGAAATCATGACAAAACTCCACAGTACGCAACCATCTTTACCTGGAGTCTTCATTCACTAGTGGAGTAAGTTTTTCATTTTCTTTCTTCTACGACTTTCATCTAGACCATGGGTTCTTAACCTGGGGTCCATGGATGGGCTTCAGGGGGGTCCGTGAAGGTCAGATAAAAATTTAACATTTATATTCACTATATTTTTATATTAAGTTGTTCTATTTTTGTCAATATATACCAGGTGTTATGTATGTGTTTTTGGTTACTGTATGCAAAGTTGTGCTTATGTGCATTTTCTAGGGAGGGGGTCCATAGCTTTCACCAGATTCCTAAAGGGGTCCGTGACTCAAAAAAGGTTAAGAACCACTGATTTAGAGGAAGCCATCGGGAGGACTTGATTACACTCCCTTTAATATTATATCCGGCTGAAGCGTTAGTGTAGGTCCTCTGCCGAATGTACAGTAAGCTTGAGCTGATGACTAAAGGTATAGGTCTCCAGCTTGTCGAATACTAGATCAAGATTTTAGACAATTTGAGTTTGTTTTATTGTCTAAATCTCTTCGCCTCGAATTCATGTTCTCTTTCCCTTCGTTATTTCTTCCTCTCTCTTCTTCATGTTTTTCTTTCCTCTCCCTTTATTATTCTACTCTCCCTTCCCTTTATCCTTTCCCTCCCTTTATCCTCCAACAATCCTCCCTTGATGATCTTCCTCCCCTCACCGTCCCCTTCTCCTCGACGCCCTTCTTCCTCGACCCCTTCCTTCTCCTCGACGCCTTCCCTTCTCCTCGACCCCTTCCCTTTCTCCTCGACGCCTTCCCTTCTCCTCGACCCCTTCCCTTCTCCTCGACCTTCTTCCCTTCCCTCCTCGACCCTTCCCTCTCCTCGACCCCTTCCCCTCTCCTCGACCCCTCCCTTCCCCTCACCCTTCAACGTAGAGACAACATAAGGGGCGCCACTTAAGAGAATTTGACATCTTGTGTGTTCAGTCAGAACCTTCCTCTTACCCTGAGCACCTGTTGAACACTTAGCTCTGGACACCTGTTGGACAATCTCTCTCTCTCTCTCACACACACACACACACACACACACACACACACACACACACGAGACTCTTGAGGCGAGACGTCGTGACACTCAGCTGAATTAAACGTCAATAACAGAATCCCTATATGGTAACTCGTAGCAGTGTTGCCAGTTTGGTGGGTTGAATAATAATAAAATATCTATTACTATTTTCAAGATAATCGGGAAAATATTTAGAGATTCAATTAGTTATTTAATGGATGACCGTTAGTTTTAACTATTAAGTCAATCTAACCTAGCCTAACCAAAACCTAACCTAACCTAACCCAACCAGACTCAATATTTTGCGATATCAAGAAACGACGATTGAATCCCTTTGTTATCTTGCATCTCCGTGTTTATGTTAGATTTACGGGTCTGGACTCCACAGTTTTTCTCGTCATAAAAATTGAGACATTTGAGGGCCAGTTTTAGTCTTGTTAATTGGTTAGGTTAGGTTAGGATCGTTCCTAGTCTTGGTAAGGGGTGAAATGAATGAATAAATTAGAATTTTTTATATATAAGAACTGTAGGGATGGATTTTCATACTAGGAGTGGTAGTAGTGGTGGTAGTGATAGTGGTGGTAGTGATAGTGGTGGTAGTGATAGTGGTAGTATTAGTGGTAGTGGTGGTAGTAGTAGTAGTGGTGGTGGTAGTAATAATAACAACAATCATCTTAACAGCATAAACACATAGCTAACAATAATATTTCTCAACTCACTAACCTAACCTAACCTAAACCGAACCTAACCTAACCAGTTTTTTCCACTCATCTTCACTACCAGTAATAAGACCATCCTCATCTGCATAACGAATATTTGATAATACTTAAACACGGACTTCTTTCTTACTTCGCTATTTATCATTTATTTCTTTATATATTCTGAATTGATATCACAGACTGTTGGAGAGAGATAACACAACCTTGTCTTACTCTCTATCTAACCCTGAACAAACTCGTAAGTTCATTATTTATTAACACTGCAACCTCCTATTAGTGTGGAGTTTTTTTATACGAATTTTTCCTTCAATAATGCTTATATTTTTCTTCTAAGACATCGGTGAATTTCTTGTGTTTAACCGATCAAAAGTTTTTAGTTTCATAATCTACAAAAAGAGAGTTATACTTTTTTTCTGAGATTCTAAAGTATATTAATTTGTTTCGAAAAGTAAATATACTTTCTCTAGTTTCTCTTCGATTTATAAGAACGAGAACAACACCTGGCAAACGTTCATCCAGGTGTAGCAACGTATCAATACACACACACACACACACACACACACACACACACACCAAAAAACCCCAACATTTTCCCATAAACGAGGCGGAAAAATAATTCGACTACAAAAAACAATGAATAACCTCGAAAAATATCTCTGTGGCAATTCTTTCTACTCCGTTCCCCCGAAAAATATTAAACCTGAATCGCTCTGTGTGTGTGTGTGTGTGTGGTGACTGAAAACTTCAATTTGTGTATCTGGTTCGTCTATTGTACGTTAGCGTGGCGACAAACAACAACTATTGACAATTTTCCACGAGATTGTTATTTACGCGTGACGTCACAACCACGCCTATAATGTTTACGTTTCATTTAGTGAGGACAAAAGACAAACACTGATGCAATAGGTAAACAAACAATGTGGGGAAGTCTTGTTATCGACATGTGCTTATGAATTGAAAATGGGTGCCAAAAAAGAGGTAACACACACACACATAAGGGACCACAAAGTGAAAGTTGCCACAAACCCAAAGCAGCAATGTCCCATAACCTTGAACACTCTCCCTCCCCCTCTCTCTCCCTCACTCACTCTCTCTCTCTCCCTACCCTCCCAGGTCCGTCCTACACACAGCTATCTCATGGGACCTAAAGCCGTAATTCCCTCCTTTACTGGAAGCATAATAACACGGTATTCTGACTCCCTTAAGGGTGTGTGGGGGGATAAGGGGCTTTTATATACTTTACTGGATTTATTTTTAGCATCGTATAGTGTTTCTTTATTATGTGGGAGTAGGTAGGTGGGGGGTGAGGCTAGGAGCGACCTTGGTAGGGGTGAGTGACGACATAAGGCGGACATTCGCCTACCTGGCTGCTCGACTCTTATAATAGAGGAGGGACTACCGACCTTTTATGCTGCAGTAATAAGGCAGAAGAAAAAAGGGTGACCTGTCTACCTATTAGCTCTTATAAAACCACTATTATATGTCACATTAATTTACATTCTTCTATTAGGGTGAGAATTTGTGGATATAATCATCTTGTTCTCTATGTTTGTTTGGTTGATATTACCTGTAGAAGTTAGGAGTTCATTCTCATAATTTAATTAAGAGTTTGGACACCTGAGGCATTTTTTTTTTGGTGGACAGGTGAGGTGGCCGTGACCTTGGTGAGAGAATGGTAGGAGGGAGGGATGGAGAGAGAGGGGGAGGGTCGGATGAAGGAATGGATGGAGGGAGGAAGAAAGGTAGGAAGGAAGGAGAAAGAGAGGGAGGGAGAGAGGTAAGAAGGAAGGAGACTTTCTTTGACTCCTGGTGGGGAGGTAAGGGGTGGCGAGTGACCTTGGCCTGTAGGTGT
>NW_024715228.1:1764703-1782203 GCF_018991925.1 Homarus americanus
ACACTATGACCTGACACTATGACCTAACACTATGACCTAACACTATGACCTAACACTATGACCTAACACTATGACTTGACACTATGACCTGACATGACCCGAAGTTCCATAATTAATTAAAATAAAACATCTATCCTTAACTATAATCACCTGTGACTAATGATTGTAACGTCAATAAAGTGTAAACGTACCTGTGTGTGTGTGTGTGTCAGGGGAGGGATACAGTTGCAGCGTGCCGGAGTAGAGTTTCATAACGCTTCTAATACGGTCAATATTTTCCCCGTCGTAATGGGAGACGGTAATGGCGGCGGGGAGTTGAGTTTCGGTAAGTTTAAACCCTGGTTACCAAATATCCCGAGTCCTGAAGATTTCCTGGCGGTACGAGCGAGCATCTACCTCACTGTGGGAGAGATGGGGAAGAGGAGGAGAGAGGAAGGGAGAGGAGAGAGAGAGGGGTGGAGGGATAGAAGAGGGAGGGGGAAAGGGAAATGAGAGCTCCTACCATCTATCTACATACAATTAAACCCTATTGTGATAAAGATGACCACACTGTCCATCCTGTTACACCAAGAAATAGGTAGACGAGCTTTCAAATCCCCAAGGAAATGTTTAATGAAAGAATGAGTAAGAGAATGTCAGGTGTTCCCGGTCATGTCTTCTGAGAAATACCTGCTATTGGCTTTTACCTTCTGTCAAGTAAATGGAGCATGTTCACTTTCAATGATGTTATGGTGAGTTTGATTGAGTAAGACAGACAGACTTGATACAATTATCCCGTTATATTAATAGTCTTATGTATTGTTGTGTTGAGGTGAAGACAGGTGTGGTTGGTGCAGGTGTGGTTGTGGTTGTGATTGTTGTTGTGGTGGTTGTGATTGTTATTGTTGTGGTTGCTTTATCCATTACTTCCCTTTCTCACTGTATATCAATTTCTCTTTCCTTCTCACTCTCCTCCCGTTCTCTCTCTCTCTCTCTCTCTCTCTCTCTCTCTCTCTTTCTCTGTGCCTTACGAGACAACATAGGAACTTTTTCACCCAATACTGCTCTTAACGCGTCCTCAGGCGGCCATCGCTTCTCCAATGCCCAATTTTAGTAGAGATTTCGCGAGCGTGTATGTGTGTGTGTGTGTGTGTGTGTGTGTTTTTCCTGAGACGATTTTGTTGATTCTTGTGATTAAAAATATATATTTATTGAATTTTACTGAACTACCGTTGAGAAATATATTTATATATATTTTCAGTGAGATGTTGTGTTGGGTGTAGTAAAGATGTCACCCTCCCTCTTTCCCTTCCTCTTCCTCCTCCCTCTTTCCCTCCCATCTTCCCTTCTTCCTCCACTCGTCCTGCCCTCTCCTCCCTCCACTCGTCCTGCCCTCTCCTTCCTCCTCCCTCCACTGTCCTGCCCTCCTTCCCTCTCCACCTCCTGTCCTTGTCTCTCCTTCCCTCCTCCTCTCCACTGTCCCAACCTCTCCTTCCACCCTCCACCTGTCCTGCCTCTCTCCTTCCTCCCTCCCCTCTCCACCTGTCCTGCCCTCTCCTTCCTCCCACTCCACTGCCCGGCTCCTCTCCTCCTCCCTCCACTGTCCTGTCTTCCTTCCTCCTCCCTCCACTCACCTGTCTTCTACCAGTGCAGTTATCCTGCCCACAAGACTTCCAAGAAGGCCACACAGAATCTTACGCGACATGTGTGTGTGTGTGTGTGTGTGTGTGTGTGTATGTGTGTGCGTGTGTGTGTGTGTGTGTGTGTGTGTTCCCAAGTCTCACATATAATCTAATTCACTCTTTCCTTCATACCAAAGTAATACTGTAGGAATTGATCTCTCTCTGCCTCTCTTTACAACAGAAAAAAATACACAAAAATCGATTTAGTATGCCATGGAATCCGATTAATTACCTTTGTACTCTAAGAAATAAATCATAATTCTGGAGAGAGAGAGAGAGAGAGAGAGTTAACAACTGCTGACACACAAAGCGCATTTCTAATGAAATATTAATAAATAACACACACATACACACACACATACACACACACATACACAGATGCCACTCCATAACGAACCCACGTCCTTCCATCACCACGAAGGGGTCACTCATCCACGGTCAATTGCGGCCCACCGTTCTTGTCATTATTGCTTCGTGTGTGTGTGTGAGTGTGTTTTGTGCGTGTAAGATCATGATGTGTTATCATGTGGGCGTGGAATATATAGGATGTGTATAAATTAAAGCTGTGTAGGTGTGTGTGTGTGTGGGTGTAGGTGTGTGTGTGTGTGTGGGTGTAGGTGTGTGTAGGCGTGCAGGTGTGTGTGAGTGTAGGTGTGTGTAGGCGTGCAGGTGTATGTGAGTGTAGGTGTGTGTAGGCGTGCAGGTGTGTGGGGAGGAGGTAGGTAGGTGTGTGTGAGTGTAGGTGTGTGCAGATAAGCGTGTAGTATATACCAGACTGGGGTTAGGGAGACTTTGGTGATTATCCCTCTGTTGTACCAAACACTTTATATTTCCTTTACAAGGTTTTACTGAATACCTTACATACAACAGAGTCAATCATCGTGAGTACACCTTTCTCACCTGTAGGGCTATGACGTACACACACACACACACTCACACACACACACACACACACACACACACACACACACACACTCAAAAAAGTATCCCTATAGAGGGGGTCCGAGAATTTCAAAATGAACACTGGGATTCTTATTGTGTCCGTAGAGAGAGAGAGAGAGAGAGAGAGAGAGAGAGAGAGAGAGAGAGAGAGAGACTATATCATCACTATATATGCCGTTTACATTTACTATAAAGCTTCAACTTGATGTGATACGTGATGTTTACCTACATTACGAGGAGACAAACAAGAGAACATTTCTTTGTATACGATGGAAACAAAGTTGTCTTGACGATCATAAAACTCACCAATTAAAGTACAGTCCAACCCTGAATATTCTACCCGGATCGATCAAAACAAGTCAACTTCATCATGATTAGAATGTGGCCCCCCGACGAGGCGACAGTGGGATCGGTTAGACCTCAAAAACAAGGGAAAGTAGATCAGCGTTCTTCTTGTCCAAGTCTATGGTCAGGGACAACACCTTTCAGTCTCTTCTATCTAAACCCTGACATTATCCTATCACAGGTTGATAAATAAAAACAGGCCGCGCACTGCCCGCCCAGCATATGGTCACGGCGGTCGTTTACTTGTTGGGTAGAACAAAAACAACCCGAACTTGTACGTGCCCCGCCTCGCCCAGTGGCTGACCAGCTAAACCGCCTTCAGTGTGACGCCGCGCCATAGCATGAACGCGGGAATGACTCCAAATATTTTAGCCCAGAATTTTTTACAGTTTTATTAACACTCGTGACTTTCTTTTGTATAAGATTAAAAAAAATACCATTTGTATTTAAATTATATATATTTTTAAAATATTTAGTGTAAACTGATCTAGAATGAACACAATATTCTAATCCGTTATGTAGGACAAATACGTGTTCCTGGTACCACATGCATACAAGTTCCTTTAGTATTTACGCAAAGATAACCAAACATCCCAGGCAGAAACTATTACCGTATTTACGAGAGAGTTACGAGCACTTTTTGTGGAGTGAAGTAATCCAGTATCTTAATGTCTCCCGTGGCTTTTAAATCCTCCCCCAGGAATGCGTTGTTACCATGACACCCAAGCATCACTCTCCACCAGCCACACTCTGACCCCCGGGGACCACCACATCTCTTAATGGAGTCTATTACTTAATGCCAAGTCGGGCGTGTATAGATCTTACTGATGGATCCTCAATACTCTTAATGGAAGCTGGGGGGAAGTCTTGACTGCCTCTTACAGATTTCTTCACTGCCTCTTGATTGGAAACTCTTAAAGGCGTCACAGATCCTTTTAATCGTCTCCAAATATCAACCTAATTTTCTTAAGTAGTTTCGCTGTACTGGAAAAAAAAATGATAATATTTAGCATCCAGAAAACATTATTATTTTTTTAGAGGATCATTAACTCCTTCATTACAGGGACACCAGATGATTATATTTACCAGAGTGACCAATACATAATCTCTCCACTACGACCCCGAGTGTTACCTGACCACCCTGTAATCCACTTCCTTGATATAAAGTCAATCCTGGTGTCTTGGTAATAAGTGTTGAAGGTTGAGTGTTAGAGAGGCATTTATGGTTAAGTTGAGCGACCATACAAGGTGCTCTAGTAAGGATATTCTAGAGCGACCTTATCAACTGCTACAGAAACAGGTTATGAAAGGGCGACCAGGAGGGGTGACGATGCCTATGGGTGAGAAAAAGGTCATGTAGTCAGCGGCCGTCAGGAGGAGAAGGAGAAGGAGAAGGCGTTGGGGGGGGGGGTGACCTGTTCAAGTCTTAACAACGCAGGAAGGTTTGGGGATCTGTTATTCCCTTCTATCCACTAGTTGTCTTTCTACTGAACCCTTTTCATCCCTGTCACTTGGGATTTATGTATGGATGTAGAGCGAAGGAGGGAGGAGAAGGGGTTGAGAGAGAAGGGGAGAGAGAGAGAGAGAGAGAGAGAGAGAGAGAGAGAGAGAGAGAGAGAGAGAGAGAGAGAGAGAGAGGAGGGGGGAGAGAGAGAAGGAGAGAGAGAGAGAGAGAGAGAGAGAGGAGAGAGAGAGAGAGGAGAGAGAGAGAGAGAGAGAGAGAGAGAGAGAGAGAGGAAAGGGGAGAAGAGGAGGAAAGGGGAGAAGAGGAGAGAGAGAGAAGTGGGGAGAGAGGGAGAGGGAGAAGAGGATAGAATGGGGAGGGTGGAGGGGAGAAAGGGGAGGGGGATGAAACGGTGGTTAATTCCCAATTAACCAGGTTGGTTCACATATATCATATTAGGCTTTAGTAACGAAACCAATTGAAGTTTCTTGTTTTATTAGAAAAGTATTATGTTTATATAATTCCTGAGTGTAGGTCAACCGTAAGTTCCACTATTTATGAGTGAGATGAGAAAGGACGGCGTTTATGTATATAAACGTGGATCAACGTCCGTTTGATATTAGTTGATGTGAGTGACTGACTAAGAGCGTCGCACTGGTGCGGCTTACATAGATGCTGACATATGGGCTTCTCCCTCTTGAGAAAGCTACCGTTCACGTGTTCAATTCATGTCCCCACATATAGTGGAATTACAGGGGATGAATCTGAATATAAATCAGATGTATATAACCCATTTATATAATACTTCTGTTGATGAGACAGGGGCCATTACAGGGAGAAAGAGGGAAAGGAAGGGGTGACAGAGGGAGAAAGAGAGGAGGGGGAGACACGAAAGATTCACACAGTATCAAGATTCATTCATTCGCTTTTGTCTCGAGTCTCTGATCCAGTGCTCACGAGTCCTCCACCAGGTGCTTCATGTATACGAGAGTTCGACCAGGAGTCATGAACCTTTGATCCAACGTCTCGAACCACTTGATCAGGTATGTCGAGTTTTGGGGGTTCAGTGTTTCAAGTGGTCGATCCAGTTTGTTTCGAGTGTTTGGCCTTACTGTCTCAAGTGTTTTCCCTGCTTACGATACACACACACACACACATTCACTCAAACGCACGCACGCACTCACTCAAACGCACGCACGCACTCAAATGCACACACACACACACACACACGCGCGGTTATCTAACATTATCAGCCGCTTGTAGGTGTTGGTGGGGCAGAGAGAGACTACAGTTAAGGGTCAATACCAAAGGTCACGCCCCTAAGCCATACCCAATCAAAGGTCGTGAGGTATGGAGCTGACCAATCATGACTCTTGGTTGAGAACAGGTTGGTCCTCTCTCTCTCTCTCTCTCTCTCTCTCTCTCTCTCTCTCTCTCTCTCTCTCTCCAACTGGAAAGTCATCAAGAGATTAAAACAAATTCAACAAGTGGAAGAGTTTCATTGCAATTTCGGAATCTACTGTAAAGTTGTCACCCAGTTTATTTTACTTGTTAATTAATCACCCTAAACCTAACCTAACCACACACACACACACACACACTTATCATTACTCTCATAATCTCAAATAATAATAAAATACAGAAAAAGATTTGATACTAATTTCCAAAGTCATAAAAACGAGGGAGCCAATTTTAGACTGACACAGATCATTAGTTAATGTGGCTCGCTCCCAGCAACGACGGGGAGATTAACGAGGAAGGGAGGTGGATTAGGTTAGGTTAGGTTAGTGTTAGGTTAGGTTAGGTTAGTGTTAGGTTAGTGCTAGGTTAGGTTAGTGCTAGGTTTGGTTAGTGCTAGGTTAGGTTAGATTAGTGTTAGGTTAGTGTTAGGTTAGGTTAGGTTAGGTTAGGTTAGTGTTAGGTTAGGTTAGGTTAGTGTTAGGTTAGTGCTAGGTTAGGTTAGTGCTAGGTTTGGTTAGTGCTAGGTTAGGTTAGATTAGTGTTAGGTTAGTGTTAGGTTAGGTTAGGTTAGGATAGGTTAGTGTTAGGTTAGGTGGGTTATTCTTCAGGTCAAATAAACGACCTGAACGAATCTTCCAGTGACCCAAACTCTCTTATGTTGGTCGAGGTCTTAAGACTGTATAAAAAAAATGACAATCATTATTTATTAAAAGTTAAGTTTGTTTCCCCTTGAAGGAATTAATAAAGGGTCTTTAATTAAATTTTCACCTTCCTTTACTTACCTTAATTAAATACCGAGACCTATAATTATTATTTATCTTCTTTACAACAATGCAACTTTATTTTTACTGGGAATTAATTTGTTAGGGATCGCTTAATTAATTGTTCTTAATACCAAGGGTTTTAATTCCACTTAATGATGTTATATTTAATCTAAGCTTAATTAATCCCCGTAATATTTAACAGTGATTTTTTGTATTTTTATCTTTCAATAATTTTTACTATTAATTAGTTTTGTGTGTGTCTTCTCTGTGTGGTTAATTAGCGCGATTTTATATTTTATTCTGTGTGTGTGTGTGTGTGTGTGTGTGTGCCTCCCTGTCTACGTGTGTCTGTCTGTCTGTCTGTCTGTCTGTCTGTCCCTGTGTGCCTCTCTGTTCCTGTCTGTCTGTTTGTCTGTCTCCAGGGGTAATATTGGCGTTGGTTACCTTGTGGTCTGGTCATAATATAGTTTTCACCGCTGGAACACAAAGGCGAACAAAAGAGGCGAAGAATGGAGAGAGAGAGAGAGAGAGAGAGAGAGAGAGAGAGAGAGAGAGATGTTTATATAATGTGACTCCATCTTGTTTATTTATTAGATATGTCTGAGCAGGAGGGAGGAGAGAGGGGGAGAGAGAAAGATTGAGAGAGGAGAGGGAGGAGATGAAGGAATGAGGAGAGGGTGAAGGCTAATGAGGAATACACTTATGAGAAATATAGAAAATATATATATATAATTTAAAGACTGTAGACGACTGAGTGTTTGTCTTACTGTAAACAATATTTGTATGTTATTGTTTGAGGTAATATTAATGGTTATAAATATATATTGTATTATTACGAGGCAAAAGTTAACAAACAGACGTAAAGATAATGAGTTTGGAAGATTGTGTCTGTCTGTCTGTCTGTCTGTCTCTTCGTTATGAGGGTGATAGTTCCCGCCACCACATGCCTCACTAACACCCCTACACCATCACACTACACCCCACACCACTAACACCCCTACACCACGTGAGGTCCCTCATAACACCATCTGTGAGGGAATTACTACACCACGTGAGGCCCCTCATAACACCATCTGAGGGAATTACTACACCACGTGAGGCCCCTCATAACACCATCTGAGGGAACTACTACACACAGTTCCTCCTATACCATCTAGGAGGGAGTTACTACACGGTTGCTGTCCTTTCACATTAATCTGTATGTTCACTGTATGTTCCTTTACCTTTCTCTAATGAAGGCTTTTGTTAAACCACCAATGTATGTAATAAGTCATTTATGTCCAATGTATATTTTCAGCCTCCGGGCTGCAGAATTTTTTCAATAAACCGTTAATTATAATTATTATTATTATTATTATTATTATTATTATTATTACACTACACCCCACACCTCCCAGGACAGAATACAGAACTCAACACATTAGAGTCTTAAAGTATTTACGACACAATATTGGCCTCCACGTTCGTATCTTAAGAGAATCATTAATTATTTACCACCTCAATATTCCCAGCTGACAACAACTTGATTCCCAGACACAGACGAGCTTCTGAGAGTTCCTAGATCAGGCTGTTAGCTGAGTCTCTTCATGGCTTGACATTTTCTTTTCTCGCGAGGGTGTCCAAGACCAATCAAGCAATCAAAGGGGCCCCATGAATCAAGGTAGAACATAAAGGTGTGTGTGTGTGTGTGTGTGTGTGTGTGTGTAAACGTCTGGTGTTGGCTCTAGTGGGTCGAGTCACCTGCGTCAGGAGTAATTTATGGAGGAGAGCTTTACTGTATATATCATGGGAGCAGGAGTAGTGACTGCTTGTCTGGGGTCATCACACTCACTCACTCACTCATGCTATACAACCTACATCCCCCCCCCCCCACAGACACACCTACAAACCTTTCCCTAGTTTAAAAAAATCACTAACACTAAGAAATCTTTAATTATTCAGAGTCCATTCTCAAGCTCTTGTTTCCTCCTCCATAAGTCAACATAATAATGGAATTCTTTTCATATCCAGTAACTCGATAAGCTTTCTTTTCCTCCTGTTACAGTTCTCAACCCCGGGGCGCCTTCATTACCTGCTCGTGTACCTGTAGAAGGAGGGTGAAGGAGGGCCTGGGTGAAGGGTAGAAGACCGGGAAGGGACAGAGGTGGGGAGAATGTGGAAAAGTGAATAAGGTGATAGAGAGAGAGACTAATAACGTAAACACACACACACACACACACACACACACACACTCACACACACCACTTCTACGAATAATTGCTAAGAGAGAGAGACAGACAATAAAAATCTCTTATCTAGCGGAGATATTCAGAGGTCAAAAGACCTTCAGAAATTAAATAATAAACCTTAAAATAAATCCTTTGAGGAAAAATGCCTAAGTAATTTACTGCTAAAGATCTCAAGTCGGTTATTAATAATATTTTGACACCTAAAAATAATTCTTTAAAAAACGTAAAAAAAATCTTGATTTAATAAGATAATATAAGCGTCCAGTGAGCATCTACCCTAAGGAATACACTGTGAGACGATACCTGTTCTGAGTTACCTGGGTGGTTGATGACACCGCACAGGTAAATATTATTAATTAGTTCTCTTACCTGAAGCCTTTATGAACACTCTATGGCTGACTAAAGCTAAGAGAATATACTGTTTACACATTCGATTCTGTCACGTATTAGTGAATACTTACAACACGTGAAACCATTACCTCGAGTACAGTGATCGTTATAAATGGGGAATCAATAAACCAATTAACAAAGAAGATGAATTTCCTTCCAATATTCCAATTTGGTGTAGAGAAAAAAATTTAATTGGGGGTAATGGTTTTTGTTGGTTCAGAGTTCACATAGTTATTTAACTGTGGGTAAAAGTGACTTGTGGTTGTGGTACCCCGGGTGTAATGTGGTTAATGGTAGATTATAGCTTCCCTCACCTCACCCCCTACGACCGACATACCCCCGACCGACATACCCTACGACCGACATGTGCCCCGGCGTAAACGCACCCCCCTACGACCGACATCCCCCACGATATTATACCCCCGACCGACATACTACGACCGACATACCCCACGACCAACATACCCCGACCGACATACCCCTGCGACCGACATACCCCCTACGACCGACACCCCTACCCTACCCTCCCCGCCAACACCACCTGCCAAGACGACTGCAACCTCCTCCATCATCTCTGCCCCGCCCACACTTGACCTCACCCAGACCACCACCACCACCACCACACCCAACACCACCCAGACCACCCACTAACCTGTCCATCCCCCCACCTACCCACCCACCACCACTAGACACACCCCAAAACAAAATGGCAGCGCAACCTTCTCTCCCCTCACAAGCCAAATAAAGATGAAGAATACCTCGTCTCTCTCACTACACAAACCCCAAAAAATTAAACAAAAATAAAACAAAAATATTCGTGTGAGATTTAGATCCACAATGGAGGAAGAACCCGGACAGTAACCCCGACGATACCCGTAACCGCAACCCCGACGATACCCGTAACCCCAACCGCAACCCCCAACCGCAACCCCCACTGCGACACTTTACGACACTTTGCAAGACTTTAAAGCATTAATGCCATTCTATTGACACTTTACGAAATCAATGGCACTTTACGACACTTAGAGAGACAGAGAGAGAGGTCACTAAGGTCACAGGAGGACAAGGATAGTATGATCTCGTCTTGTTGTAGTAGTAGTTATTATTGTTGTTGTGGTAGTTGTGGTTGTTAGTGTTGTTGTTATAGTTCTTGTGTCTCCATCTTTATCTACAGTCATGGCGTCACAAGATGAAATATAAGAGAATAATTAAATTTAGATACAATAAACCTAATAAACAAGTATAGAGGTAAAAACAAAACACTATCGCTTACATAATAAACGCCAGAACTTCCTCCCCCCCCCAAAAAAAAATAAAATTAAAATAAATCCATCACGATCCTATCACTGGCTTTCAATTTTTCATGTAATCAAAATTAATCCTCTTGAAGGCTGGCAAAAAGTAGGAGAGTTAAATCCTCACAATAAATATTATACCAAACCTTCCCTGATCCTACGTTAACAGAGGAGAGGCGGGGAGGAGGTGAGGAGGATTGAGGTACACAGGTGCTGGATCCAAACCTTTTAAAGTTGTGGCGGGAACGGGTTTAAGAGGTCGGATGAGGGATGGAAAATGCGGTCATGGTGTTTAT
The DNA here is from genome assembly GCF_018991925.1 of Homarus americanus. Classification (NCBI taxonomy): domain Eukaryota; kingdom Metazoa; phylum Arthropoda; class Malacostraca; order Decapoda; family Nephropidae; genus Homarus; species Homarus americanus. The sequence continues at coordinate 1,775,530 of NW_024715228.1, forward strand.
ACATGTTGGTTTATACTTATACTGTCTGTGTTTTGTTGTAGAGACAGGTAAGGTAAGGTAAGGTAAGGTAATTATGAATCATCACACCTAGCTATGATAATTTTTCTTGATAACTTACGATACCAGAAGTTATTTACTACAATTCTGACACCATTAATACTCCCAACATGGTGTCTAGGTGTGTATGAAGTAGCTAGTGTTGTCAAATCACTAGTTACGAGAAAAAACAAACTTAGGAGCTTTTAAAAGACGTATGTTGGTGTTCTGAAGACATATACTGTACTAATCTAGTCCCGTATTGTTGTAAATATCACTGGAACATTGGCCGCGTCTGATTGGTTAACTAGCTAACCAATAAGAGACGGGTTGCAGTTAAAACAGAACAATTGCGACATAAAACATAATTTTTCTCTCAAGCAAGCCACTGGTTCTCGTCTCCTCATTGGTTATCGACTCAGCCAATCAGATGCCGCCATCGTTCTACCAGTGGTTATCTGGTGTTTATTTCATTAACAACAACAGGTGACTAGATGGTACCTCACCCTCCTCCACACCACTCCCCCTCCCTCCACACCACTCCCCCTCCCATCCACACCACTCCACACCAACGCTCTCATCCAGAACATTCTTACAACATTCTCCCTCATAACTGTGATCTGATAACGCATATAACAGACCAAAACACTAAGATAACGGTACACTATGGCGTCAAAAATGAGATGAGACTTTACTAGCACGAGACACGTTCTGCTACCACAACTTACTGTTAAATGAGAACTAGTGTTGATACCTGTTGCTTATGTATATGACAAGGGGGAACCAGTGTGTGCGGGGAGGGGGAGGGGTCAGGGAGGGGTGTGTGGGGTCAGGGAGGTGTGGGAGGGGATCAGGGAGGGGTGTGTGGGGTCAGGGAGGTGTGGGAGGGGATCAGGGAGGGGTGTGTGGGGTCAGGGAGGTGTGGGAGGGGATCAGGGAGGGGTGTGTGGGGTCAGGGAGGTGTGGGAGGGATCAGGGAGGGGTGTGTGGGGTCAGGGGAGGTGTGGGGAGGGGATCAGGGAGGGGTGGGAGGGGATCAGGGAGGTGTGGGAGGGGATCAGGGAGGGGTGGGAGGGGATCAGGGAGTGCGGTAGGGGGCAGTGCTGATCTTTGCCTCACGAGGCTCCACAGATAAGAGATCACATTTGCATAGGAGACGGTTTAGCTGTGACGTTTTGGACGGCTGGCTGGCCTACCTGTCTCTCACAGTTCAACAGGTGAGCTCTCTCTCTCCCTCTCTCTCTCTCTCCCTCTCTCTCTCTCTCTCAGGCTGTCACTCACCCCGGCGTTTTTCTATGAATTTCATGAATGAAATAAAGCCGAGAATTTGCATATAATTACCAGAGGGAATTTACGTAACTAATTGCAATTAATCTTGAGTTTTTGTCCACTGTGGCACGGGAGCCGCTTCCACCTGTGTGTGTGTGTGTGTGTGTGTGTGTGTGTGTGTGTTTACTGAGCTATATACAGAACAACGTGTAGCGTATAAATCAGAGCTACACTAATTATAGCCGAGGGGGGGAAACATCTGCTCGTGTCATCTATATTAAGTCCGTTTCCTCGACCTAAAAAGAACAGCGATTTTAATTAACAATAATAATTCGCCTTTGATCTTAATTTAATCACCTGTCAAGAGTATCAAAATTATTTCCGACAGACAGACAGACAGACAGACAGACAGACAAAATATATATTACTCTACGTTAATATATACTTTATATCATTACCCATCTAAAACACATTTCCTTCTGCACTAAAATAAATAAATAAATAAATAAATAAATAAATAAATCCTCTCCAGGTTAATTAAAACAGACTAATTATTTTTCTATCAGTGCTCCCAAAAAAATTACTAGTATTCTAAAAAGTGTAATAACGGGACCTAAATATTAATGAGAATAAAAACCTCACCATTGCGTAAAACATAAAACCAGACTATATTTATATATTTTTTTCGAATAAAACAAAAAAAAATACTCTTGTGGGGTGGGGTTAGGTTAGGTTAGGTTGGGTTATTTTTTTTTTAGGAATTAATTAATTATTTGTAGATTTGGAAGAGAAGAGGAGGAGGATGATGAGGAGGAGGAGGAAAATAGTAGATTAGGAGGAAAAAGAGAAGAGAAGGATGAAGAAAAAATACATATTAGAAGGAAGGAAAGGAAGGAAAAGATCGAACCAGGAGGGAATATGGAAAAGAGGAATAGGAGAGAGAGAGAGAGAGAGAGAGAGAGAGAGAGAGAGAGAGAGAGAGAGGTAAAGGAAGGAATGGAATGGGATGGAGAGATTAATCAACGAATTACTCCCCTTTTGAACTTTATCTGAATGACGTAGATCGGTCAGCTGATCGGGATAAACAGATTAACCTGAACACTTTCACAGGGACCAGGGACTGGTGCTGCCACTGCTGCCACGAGTCCCACTGAATGTAGGTTAAAGTGACAAGGCGACATAGGTGAGGGGGATGGGGAGGAGGGAGGGATGGAGTGGGATAGGAGGGAGGGGGGAGGTTTTAGTGTAAATATTCTCAAGGTGTTCTTCTTCTTCTTGGTCGTAGATTGGTGCCACAGAGAGAGAAACGAAAGCAAATAGATGTTAATGGAAATATGTGACGCTCCTGGCAATGGTAATTTGGGTATTACTTTAGATGATGGTAATTTAAGTGATGATATGTTTAAGTGGTGGTAGTAAAGGTGATGGTATATTAAATAAATGGTTTGTAACTTAGATGGTGGTAGTTTAGGTAGTGGTAGGTATCACTATTATCTGATACTATTATTACCATCACCATTAAGTGTATCACCATTATAACTATCACCACTGACTATCATTATAAGTTTGTGTATCGTAAGATGGGAATTATTATTTGACGAGAGAGAGAGAGAGAGAGAGAGAGACAAACTTCACTCATTCAAATATTTACCAATTGTCATATACGTCAACATCAGAATCTATGACATAATTGTTTTCTGCTGCTGATGAAAACAGTATAAATAACAGAAGCGTTTGTTCCTCTTGTCATTCAATTAATTTCAATCACTACAAAGGTCACTCTATTCACTGCTAACCAATCACTACAAAGGTCACTCTATTCACTGCTAACCAATCACTACAAAGGTCACTCTATTCACTGCTAACCAATCACTACAAAGGTCACTCTATTCACTGCTAACCAATCACTACAAAGGTCACTCTATTCACTGCTAACCAACCACTACAAAGGTCACTCTATTCACTGCTAACCAATCACTACAAAGGTCACTCTATTCACTGCTAACCAACCACTACAAAGGTCACTCTATTCACTGCTAACCAATCACTACTAAAGGTCACTTATTCACTGTTAACCAATCACTACAAAGGTCACTCTATTCACTGCTAACCAATCACTACAAAGGTCACTCTATTCACTGCTAACCAATCACTACAAAGGTCACTCTATTCACTGCTAACCAATCACTACAAATGTCACTCTATTCACTGCTAACCAACCACTACAAAGGTCACTCTATTCACTGCTAATCAACCACTACAAAGGTCACTCTATTCACTGCTAACCAATCACTACAAAGGTCACTCTATTCACTGCTAACCAATCACTACAAAGGTCACTCTATTCACTGCTAATCAATCACTACAAAGGTCACTCTATTCACTGCTAATCAACCACTCCTAATCCCCAGTCCTCGTGGTCTTACCCTCCAATCATTCTCACAATAATTAATTTATATCACTAAGTCAATATATATATATATAATCGTCTCCCTCTACCAACACGTCATACATAATTATATTTACATTTATTATTCTACCACAAAATCAATTAATCTCAGGATAAGTTAAATCACTGATAACACAAGATAGAAATTGATTATAGTGAAGAGAACAGAACAGATACAACCCTGAATATATCCTGGTTATAGGTAACTGTTGTTAGTTATACTTGTTCATCAATCTCAATTTCCACGCCAGGTAACGAACTGTATCAAATTGGGATTGAGTGTGTGTCTGTGTGTGTGTGTGTGTGTGTGTGTGTGTGTGTGTGTGTGTGTGTGTGTGTGTGTGTGTGTGTGTGTGTGTGCGTGTTTACTGGTACAAGTTCTCTGGTTAGTAATTTCACTCCCCACTGCCTTCTGTCTGACGGAATATCACTGAACAGAGAGAGAAATATTTTTGTTTTCCGTTCTAGTTTGAAGTTAATATTGATTATTATTTTTAATTTATTATTTGTGTTGATGTTTTTATTTGATATTGCCCGGGTGATTAGCTCTCCATATACCCTCGTCCCTCTCTTCTAGCACCTCTCTCTCTCTCTCCCTCCCCCTAGTGATCAGCTCCCACATCCCTACCTACCTCCCTCCTTCCTCTCCCTCACAACAGTAAACAACTCTATGCAACACTCAACAACACACGTCATTCAACACTCAACAAGACACGTCATGCAACACTCAACAACACACGTCATGCAACACTCAACAACACACGTCATGCAACACTCAACAACACACGTCATGCAACACCTCTCAACAGACCTCCAAGATAAGTCAACAAGAATATTGAAGAGGACAACACTGTCTTAGTAATGAGGTTAATCACTACTGTAACTCGTGCACTTGGTCTCATAGATGCTGACACGAGACAAACACCCACACACACGGCTTCAACCTCCAGCACTGACGGGGGCCGAGTACTCGTTCAGGAGAGAGAGAGAGAGAGAGAGAGAGAGAGAGAGAGAGAGAGAGAGAGATTGTTTATGAAGCGGCTCTCTGTCACCTGTTGTAAAAGCAAATATTCCTTTACCATACTGAACCATTTTTATTCTTCTCTTAAATTAGTAAATAAAAAAAAATATTAATAATTTCATCGATTTTTTATCTTTGAGGACAATTATCACAAGTATACGATGTTAATATTTTGTGGGAATATTAAGTACCTGTTGTATAGTTAATACTTTTATATATATGTTTTAATGATAATATTTCGTCATCCATCGTCTTGTAAGATATGTTAATGTGATGCTCCTCTGTTTTATCAATTACCTCAGCTGTCAGGGCTACAGTTGTCATGTGATAATTTACATTCAGTGAAGCAATAGGAAGTTCGGCTCGTGTTGTGACCACTGAGTTAGCTACTGAAGATGATGATGGTGGTGGTGGTGATGGTGGCGATGATGATGGTGATGATGGCGATGATGATGGTGGTGGTGGTGGTGATGGTGGCGATGATGATGGTGATGATGGTGGCGATGATGGTGATGATGGCGATGATGATGGTGATGGTGTTGGTGGTGGTGATGGTGGTGGTGGTGATGGTGGTGCGATGATGACAGATGATGATGGTGATGATGATGGTGGTGATGATGGTGATGATGATGGTGATGATGATGGTGATGGTGGTGATGATGATGGTGATGATGATGATGATGATGTGAGGCTGTGGAGACGTTGCCTGAATAATAAAGTTATTTACTAACGCATTGGTTCTTATATTAATAAAGTATAATATATAATGATCCGCTCAGGGGAGATACTCAACAATGTACATTGTACAACAGCGTGTTTCCACACTATGGGACACACACTATGGGACACGCACTATGGGACACACACTATGGCACACACACTATGGGACACACACTATGGCACACACACTATGGGACACGCACTATGGGACACAAACTAGACTTTTATATATATATATATATATATATATATATATATATATATATATATATATATATATATATATATATATATATATATATCAAATCACCATGTGTATAAATATATAAATTACCATAAACTATAAATACACTTTCTGTCACGAACCTAACCAAACCCAACCTAACCCAACCTAACCCAACCTAACCCAACCTAACCCAACCTAACCCAACCTAGCCTATATGGGTGTCGTCCGCCTCATTCAGTCGTCCCTTGAGGAGGAGGAGGAGGAGGATCTAGGTCAACCCTCCCGCTCACCTGGTTATTAAAGGACAGACTTGGAGGTTCAGGTGATATTAACGGGCACTCACCTGTAACTCTCTCCCTTCCCTCATCTCTACCTCCCTTCCCTCCTCCCTTCTTCTTCCCTCATCTCTTCCTCCCTCCCCTCCTCCCCCTGTGTCCTCTTTTACCTCACCCGTCACTGATCACCCGTCACACAACACCCGTCACACAACACCCGTCACAGGTGTAAATAACTGTTGGCGAAATGGCATTCCCAATAAACCAATTTTCCGTATGTCAGGAAATGGCCACAGAGAGAGAGAGAGAGAGAGAGAGAGAGAGAGAGAGAGAGAGAGAGAGAGAGAGAGAGAGAGAGAGAGAGAGAGAGAGAGAGAGAGTATCCCAAGGCCAGGTAAGGCAGGTAATCTCCTTTGATCCACCTGTGCTGATGGTAGACAGTATTGACGTGATGTTGGGAGGCCTGGGTGGTGGTAGTTATAGTAGTGGTGGTGGTAGTAGTAGTAATAGTAGTAATAGTAGTGATGTTGACATACTACTGGTGGTAATAATAGTAGTAATAATAATAATAGTCATGGATAGAAAGTACAAGGAAAGGTTCTAAAAGGGACAGACATTTCAAAAGAATCAACACCAGGAAGGTTCTCTATCCCGTATATATATAGAGAGGTTTCCCTG